>NC_092715.1:182966-343446 GCF_047496885.1 Scyliorhinus torazame | reverse complement strand
CCCACACACTCTCCACACCTTCTCCCACACTCTCTCCCTCCCGCACTCTCTCTCCCACACTCTCTCCCACACTCTCTCCCTCCCGCACTCTCCCCCCCCACACACACTCCCACTCTCTCTCCCACACTCTCTCTCTCCCACACTCTCACTCTCCCACACTCTCTCACCACACTCTCTCTCTCCCACACTCTATCACTCCCACTCTCACCCTCCCACACTCTCCCCACCCACACTCTCACCCCACACTCTCTCCCTCCCACACTCTCTCCCACACTCTCCACCCACACTCTCTCCCTCCCACACTCTATCACTCCCACTCTCACCCTCCCACACTCTCTCCCTCCCACACTCCTCCCACACTCTCTCCTCCCACACTCCTCACCCACACTCTCTCTCCCACACACTCTCTCCCACACTCTCTCCCTCCACTCTCTCCCTCCCACTCTTCTCTCCCACACTCTCACACTCCCACACTCTCACCCACCCACACTTTCTCTCTCCCACACTCACTCACACTCACTCCCACTCTCTCTCCCTCCCACATTCTCTCCCACACTCTCTCCCACACTCTATCCACTCCCACTCTCTCCCTCCCACACTCTCTCCCTCCCACACTCTCTCCCACACACTCTCCCTCCCACACTCTCACCCACACTCCTCTTCCACACTCTCTCTCAGTCCCTCCCACACTCTCCCTCCCACACACTCTCTCTCCCACACTCTCTCCCTCCCACACTTTCTCCCTCCAACACACTCTCCCACACTCTCTCTCCCACACTCTCTCCCTCCCACATTCTCTCCCTCCCACATTCTCTCTCCCCCACTCTCTCTCCCCCACGACTCTCTCCCTCCCACACTCCCTCCCACACTTTCTCCCTCCCACACTCTCTCTCTCCCACACTCTCTCCCTCCCACTCTCTCCCTTCCCACTCTCTCTCTCCCACACTCTCTCTCTCCCACACTCTCTCCCTCCCACACTTTCTCTCTCCCACACTCACTCACACTCTCTCCCACACTCTCTCCCTCCCACATTCTCTCCCACACTCTCTCCCACACTCTATCACTCCCACTCTCTCCCTCCCACACTCTCTCCCTCCACACTCTCTCCCACACTCTCTCCCTCCCACACTCTCTCCCACACTCTCTCTTCCACACTCTCTCTCAGTCCCTCCTTCACTCTCCCTCCCCGCACTCACTCTCTCCCACACTCTCTCCCTCCCACACTTTCTCCCTCCAACACACTCTCCCGCACTCTCTCTCTCCCAAACTCTCTCCCTCCCACTCTCTCCCTCCCACTCTCTCTCTCCCACACTCTCCCTCCCACACTTTCTCTCTACCACACTCTCTCTCACACTCTCTCCCACACTCTCTCCCTCCCACACTCTCTCCCACATTCTCTCCTCCCACACACTCTCCCACACTCTCTCCCACACTCTCTTCCTCCCACTCTCTCCCTCCCACACTCTCCACACTCTCTCCCACACTCTCTCTCTCCCACACACTCTCTCTCCCACACTCTCTCTCTCCCACACTTTCTCCCCCCACACACTCCCACTCTCTCTCCCTCCCGCACTCTCCCTCCCACACACTCTCCCTCACTCTCTCCCACTCTCTCCCTCCCCACACTCTCTCCCACACTCTCTCTCCCACTCTCTCACCCACTCTCTCTCCCACACTCTCTCTCCCACACTCTCTCACACTCCCTCCCACACTCTCCCTCCCACACTTTCTCTCTACCACACTCGCTCTCACACTCTCTCCCCGCACTCTCTCCCTCCCACACTCTCTCACACTCTCTCCCTCCCGCACTCTCCCTCCCACACTCTCTCCACTCTCTCTCCCACACTCTCTCCCTCCCACACACTCTCCCACACACTCTCCCACACTCTCTCCCTCCCACTCTCTCCCTCCCACACTCTCTCTCCCATACTCTCTCCCACACTCTCTCTCTCCCACACTTTCTCCCTCCCACACACTCTTCCACACTGTCTCCCTCCCGCACTCTCTCTCCCACACTCTCTCCCACACTCTCTCTCACCCACTCTCTCTCTCTCCCACACTCTCCCTCCCACACTTTCTCTCTACCACACTCTCTCACACTCTCTCCCACACTCTCTCCCTCCCACACTCTCTCCCACATTCTCTCCCTCCCACACACTCTCCCACACTCTCTCACACACTCTGTCCCTCCCAGTCTCTCCCTCCCACACTCTCCCACACTCTCTCCCTCCCGCACTCTCTCTCCCACACTCCCACAATCTCTGTCTCCCACACTCTCTCCCTCCTGCACTCTCCCTCCCACACACACTCTCCCTCCCACACTCTCCCTCCCACACTCTCTCTCCCACACTCACTCTGCCACTCTCTCCCACTCTCCCTCCCACACTCTCTCTTCCACACTCTCTCCCACATTCTGTCTCCCACACTCTCGCTGCCACACTCTCTCTCTCCACACTCTCTCTTCCCACACTCTCTCTCCCACACTCTCTCTCCCACACTCTCTGTCTCCCACTCTCTCTCCCACACAAATACATTCTCGCACACTCGCTCACTCTCGCACACATACTCATTCTCTCACACTCTCTCTCTCCCACACTCTCACACTCCCACACTCTCTCCCTCCCACACTTTCTCTCTCCCACACTCACTCACACTCTCTCCACACACTCTCCCTCCCCACTTTCACACACCCACACTCTCACCCACACTCTCACACTCCCACACCACTCACACACTCACCCACACTCTCTCCCTCCCACACTCTCTCCCACACTCTCCTCCTACACTCTCTCCCACACTCTTCCCTCCCACACTCCCTCCCACACTCTCTCCCACACTCTCTCACTCCCACTCTCTCCTCCACACTCTCTCCCTCCACACTCTTTTCCACACACTCACTTCCACACTCTCTCTCAGTCCCTCCCACACTCTCTCTCCTCCAAACTCTCTCTCTCCCACACTCTCTCCCTCCCACACTTTCTCCCACCAACACACTCTCCCACACTCTCTCTCTCCCAACTCTCTCCCTCCACTCTCTCCCTCCCACTCTCTCTCTCTCCTCTCTCTCTCCCACACACTCCCCTCCACACTTTCTCTCTCCCACACTCTCTCCCACACTCTCTCCCTCCCACACTCTCTCCCACACTCTCTCCCTCCCCCACACACACCCACACTCTCTCCCACACTCACTCTCTCCCACACTCACTCCACACTCTCTCTCTCCCACACTTTCTCCCTCCCACACATTCTCCCTCCCACACACTCTCCACACTCTCTCCCACACTCTCTCTCTCCACACTCTCTCCCTCCCCACTCTCCTCCCACACTCTCTCTCCCACACTCTCTCCCTCCCACTCTCTCCCTCCCACACTTCTCTCTACACACTCTCTCTCCCACACTTCACCCCCACACACTCCCACTCTCTCCCTCCGCACTCTCCCTCCCACACACTCTCCCTCACTCTCTCCCACTCTCTCCCTCCCACACTCTCTCCCACACTCTCTCTCCCACACTCTCACCCACTCCTCTCCCACACACTCTCTCCACACTCTCTCACACTCCCTCCCCACACTCTCCCTCCCACACTTCTCTCTACCACACTCGCTCTCACACTCTCTCCCGCACTCTCTCCCTCCCACACTCTCTCACACTCTCTCCCTCCCGCCACACTCCCTCCCACCACACTCCCCACTCACTCCCACACTCTCACCCCCCCCACACTCTCCCACACACACTCCCACACTCACTCCCTCCCAACTCTCCCCCCACACTCCCTCACCCATACCCCCCCACACTCACCCCCCACACTTCCTCCCCCCACACACTCCCACACTGACACCCTCCCGCACACACCCTCCCACACTCTCACCCACACTCTCTCTCACCCCACTCTCTCTCTCCCACACCTCCCTCCCACACTTTCTCTCTCCCCACACATCACTCACACTCTCTCCACACTCTCTCCCTCCCACACTTCTCTCTCCCACACTCTCTCCCACACTCCTCTCTCCCACACCACTCACACTCTCTCCCACACACTCTCCCTCCCACACTCTCTCCCACTCTCTCTCCTACACTCTCTCCCACACTCTTTCCCTCCCACACTCCCTCCCACACTCTCTCCCACACTCTCTCCCTCCCACACTCCCTCCCACACTCTATCACTCCCACACTCTCCCTCCCACACTCTCTCCCTCCCACACTCTTTCCACACTCACTCTCACACACTCTCTCAGTCCCTCCCACACACTCTCTCCTCCAAACTCTCACTCTCCCACACTCTCTCCCTCCCACACTTTCTCCCTCCAACACACTCCCCACACTCTCACTCTCCCAAACTCTCACCCCTCCCACTCTCTCCCTCCCACTCTCTCTCTCCCACACTCTCTCTCTCCCCACACTCTCCCTCCCACACTTCTCTCTCCCACACTCTCTCCCACACTCTCCTCCCTCCACACACTCTCCCACACTCTCTCCCACACTCTCTCCCTCCCACACACCACCCCACACTCTCTCCCACACTCTCTCTCTCCCACACTCTCTCCCACACTCTCTCTCTCCCACACTTCACCCCCCACACATCTCCCTCCCACACACTCTCCCACACTCCTCCCACACTCTCTCCCACACTCTCTCCTCCCACACTCTCTCCCTCCCCCACTCTCCCTCCCACACTCTCTCTCCCACACTCTCTCTCCCACACTCTCACCCTCCCACTCTCTCCCTCCCACACTCTCTCTCCCATTCTCTCTCCCACACTTCTCCCTCCCACACACCTCCCACACCCTCTCCCACACTCTCTCCCTCCTGCACTCTCCCCCCCACACTCTCTCCCACACTTTCTCTCTCCCACACTCTCTCTCCCACACTCTCTCTCTCCCACACTCTCTCCCTCCCGCACTCTCCCTCCCACACACACTCTCCCTCCCACACACACTCTCCCTCCCCACACTCTCCCTCCCACACCTCTCTCCCACACTCTCTCTCCCACACTCTCTCTCCCACACTCTCTCTCCCACACTCTTTCTCTCCCACTCTCCCTCCTACTCTCTCTCCCACACTCACTCTGCCACACTCTCTCCCACTCTCTCCCTCCCACTCTCTCTCTCCCACTCTCTCTCTCTCCACACTCTCCCTCCCACACTTTCTCTCTCCCACACTCTCTCCCACACTCTCTCCCTCCCACACTCTCTCCCACACTCTCTCCACACTCTCTCCCTCCCACACACACCCCACACACTCTCCCACACTCTCTCTCTCCCACACTCTCTCCCACACTCTCTCTCCCACACTTTCTCCCTCCCACACATTCTCCCTCCCACACACTCTCCCACACTCTCTCCCACACTCTCTCCCACACTGTCTCTCTCCCACACTCTCTCCCTCCCCCACTCTCCCTCCCACACTCTCTCTCCCATACTCTCTCCCTCCCCACTCTCTCCCTCCCACACTCTCTCTCCCATTCTCTCTCCCACACTTTCTCCCTCCCACACACTCTCCCACACTCTCTCCCACACTCTCTCCCTCCCGCACTCTCCCCCCCACACTCTCTCCCACACTCTCTCTCTCCCACACTCTCTCTCCCACACTCTCTCTCTCCCACACTCTCTCCTCCCGCACTCTCCCTCCCACACACACTCTCCCTCCCACACACACTCTCCCTCCCACACTCTCCCTCCCACACTCTCTCTCCCACACTCTTTCCCACACTCTCTCTCCCACACTCTCTCTCCCACACTCTTTCTCTCCCACTCTCCCTCCTACTCTCTCTCCCACACTCACTCTGCACACTCTCTCCCACACTCTCTCTCCCACACTCTCTCTTCCACACTCTCTCCCACATTCTGTCTCCCACACTCTCTCTGCCACACTCTCTCTCCCACACTCTCTCTCTCCCACACTCTCTCTCTCCCACACTCTCTCTCTCCCACACTCTATCTCCCACTCTCTCTCTCCCACACTCTCTCTCCCACACTCTCTCTCTTTCCACTCTCTCTCCCACACAAATACATTCTCACACACTCGCTCACTCTCGCACACATACTCCCTCTCACACACTCATTCTCTCACACACACTCTCTCACACTCTCTCACTTTCTCACACACTCCCTCTCACACACACTCTTTCACTCTCTCACACACTCCCTCTCCCACACACTCGCTCTCTCACACACACTCCCTCTCACACTCTCTTGCGCACACTCACTCTCTCGCACACTCACACACACACTCTCACACACCCTCGCTCTCACACACTCTCACACACACACTCATACACTCTCTCACACACACTCACTCTCTGTCTCACATTCTCTGACACTCTCACACTCACACTCTCTCGCACAGTCTCTCTCACTCTCGCTCACCACTCACACATTCGCTCTCTCAATCACACACACTCTCACACTCTCACACTCACACACTCTCTCTCACACTCTCACTCTCGCACACACTCTCTCTCACACACTCACACACTCTCTCTCACACACTCACTTGCACACACTCACTCGCACACACACATACTCACACTCACACACTGTCTGACATTCTGTGAGACTCTCACACACACTCTCACACTCACACACACTAACACTCTCTGTCTCACATTCTCTGACACTCACACACACTCACACTCACACACACCCTCTCACACACTCTCACACTCCCTCTCACACACACTCTCTCACTCTCTAACACACTCACTTTCTCACACACTCCCTCTCACACACACTCTTTCACTCTCTCACACACTCGCTCTCTCACACACACTCCCTCTCACACACTCTCTTTTGCACACTCACTCTCTCGCACACTCACACACACTCTCTCTCACACTCACACTCCCTCTCACACACACTCTCTCACTCTCCAACACACTCTATCTCTCTCTCACACACTCTCTCTCTCACACTCTCTCTCTCACACACTATCTCTCTCTCACACACTCTCTCTTTCACACACTCTCTCTATATCTCTCTCTCTCACACACTCTCTCTCTCTCTCTCACACTCTCTATCTCTCTCACACACTCTATCTCTCTCTCACACACTCTATCTCTCTCACACACTCTCTCTCTCACACACTCTCTCACACACTATCTCACTCTCTCACACTCTCTCTTTCACACACTCTCTCTATCTCTCTCTCTCACACACTCTCTCTCACACACTCTCTCTCTCACACACTCTCTCACACACTATCTCTCTCTCACACACTCTATCTCTCTCTCACACACTCTCTCTCTCACACCCTCTCTCTCACACACTATCTCTCTCTCACACACTCTCTCTTTCACACATTCTCTCTATCTCTCTCTCTCACACACTCTCTCTCTCACACTCTCTCTATCTCTCTCACACACTCTATCTCTCTCTCGCACACTCTATCTCTCTCTCACACACTCTCTCTCTCACACACTCTCTCACACACTATCTCTCTCTCACACACTCTCTCTTTCACACACTCTCTCTATCTCTCTCTCTCACACACTCTCTCTCTCTCAAACACTCTCTCTATCTCTCTCTCTCACACACTCTATCTCTCTCTCACACACTCTCTCACACACTCTATCTCTCTCTCACACACTCTATCTGTCTCTCACACTCTCTCTCTCACACTCTCTCTCTCTCACACACTCTCTCTCACACACTCTCTCTCTCACACACTATCTCTCTCTCACACACTCTCTCTTTCACACACTCTCTCTATCTCTCTCTCTATCTCTCTCTCTCACACACTCTCTCTCTCTCTCTCACACACTATCTCTCTCTCACACACTTTCTCTTTCACACACTCTATCTCTCTCTCTCACACGCTCTCTCTCTCTCACACACACTCTCTCTCTCACACTCTCTCTCTCACACACTATCTCTCTCTCACACACTCTCTCTTTCACACAGTCTCTATCTCTCTCTCTCTCACACACTCTCTCTCTCTCTCTCTCTCACACACACTCTCTCTCACACTCTCTCTCTCACACACTATCTCTCTCTCACACACTCTCTCTTTCACACAGTCTCTCTATCTCTCTCTCTCTCACACACTCTATCTCTCTCTCACACACTCTCTCTCTCTCACACACTCTATCTCTCTCTCACACTCTCTCTATCTCTCTCTCACACACTCTATCTCTCTCTCTCGCACACTCTCTCTATCTATCTCTCTCTCACACACTCTCTCTCTCTCTCTCACACACTCTCTATCTCTCTCTCACACACTCTGTCTCTCTCTCACACACTCTCTCTCCTCTCTCTCTCACACACTCTCTATCTCTCTCTCACACACTCTATCTCTCTCTCACACACTCTCTCTCACTCTGGATTCTCCATTGGCTGATGCTGATATCGCAAAATGCAATTGGACGGAGAATCGGTTCCCAAGTCAAAATCGCAGTAGACGGCAATTTGACGCCAAATCGCAATTCTCTATCACCTTGCCAGCAGTGTCAATGCGTACCAGAACGCACGTACAGTAAACACCGTTTGCATATCATTAGCGGGCCTGACCCAGTATTCACCTTGTCCTCCTCTGCTGGGTGCCAGGGCACCACCCTGAGGGCATGCAGCCGGGGGCCCCCAATCCCCTTGGAGATCCCCCACGAGGGCCATGCCTCCTGGCCCCTGTTTGTGGAGACCAGTACTAACAGCGCTCTCCCGAGATCCCCAAGGTGAAGGGATTAAATCCCAAAGCCTCAGGTACCTCGGGAATCTGCACGTTGGAGTAAGGCTTACTGCCTCGCTCTAATATGCAGATTTGCCAAAAGGTGATCCCAGTCCATTGTGGGCGGGATTCCCCTTACAACGTCTCGGGAGATTGCGTTGAATCTCCCGAGGCGCTGCGAGCCTGCTGGATCCCAGGAGCGAGGTCTCCCAGCGGCCACATTGCGCCGCGGCGAGCTGCATTTCCGGCCCAGCGTCACGCCCTCTCTCGCTCTCACACTGGGCACGAATCTCCGGCCTCATTACTCTCTCGCTCAAGCGAAACTAGGCCAATGAATAGTGGGAGAGGCCAAGAATGAGAACTGTGCCGGGCGGCAAAAAAATTGCGATGCATCCGGTCCACTCCCGTAGCGTTGTGAGAAACCAATTATCACCACTTCAGCCCCATTTCCATACAATTAACGGGAGCCACCCCATATCCAGCGGCCTCCCGTCATTCAGCCGCCTCCCCAGCGAGTGCTCACGCTGGCGCCGATTAGTGCTCCTCTTGGGAAACGTGAACCTGGTGGAGGGGCATCTGTGGGGAGCCGAGGAGGGGAGTAGCCATCTTTGCTCACCGGCAAAGAGCCCGGGGGTGCCGGGCCTGCCACCCAGTGCTCGGTGGCCCGGGGGCGCCGGGCCTGCCACCCAGTGCTCGGTGGCCCGGGGGCGCTGGGCTTGCCACCCAGTGTTCGGTGGGGGGTCGGGGGCGCTGGGCCTGCCACCCAGTGTTCGGTGGGGGGTCGGGGGCGCTGGGCTTGCCACCCAGTGTTCGGTGGGGGGTCGGGGGCGCTGGGCCTGCCACTCAGTGTTCGGTGGGGGGTCGGGGGCGCTGGGCTTGCCACCCAGTGTTCGGTGGGGGGTCGGGGGCGCCGGGCCTGCCACCCAGTGTTCGGTGGGGGGTCGGGGGCGCCGGGCCTGCCACCCAGTGTTCGGTGGCCCGGGGGCGCCGGGCTCGCCACCCAGTGCTCGGTGGGGGGTCGGGGGACCTCGGCTGAGGGGTGGGGGACCCTCCGCAGGGGTGGGCTGCCATGGGAGGGTGAGGACGAGGCACTTGGGGGGGGCAACCATGAGCGGCACCAGCACGCCAACCCCTGGATCGTGTGTACCCGTTCCGGGGGCAAACCTTGTCCCTGTCCGTCTGCCCCAACGACCACCCATAACCCTCACCGACTGCCGAGGCCTCTGACCGTGCGGCTGAAGGCTATCGCTGGTGGGGAATTGGCAATTGTGGTTAAGTGAACACTTCACACAAACCAAGTGGATTCCTGTGGTGGACGGGCCATGTGGGAGTCATTGCCGAGCATCCCAACCACGCCCTGCTGCCTGGACACTGCGGGAGGCAACAACACACACGCAGCAGTCAACATCCAAACACCAGGGGATGGGACACAACCCCGGGGACATGTCCATGGAGGGTGGGTGAGTGTTACAGGGAGGGGAGGGGGAGATGCCTGGAGAGATTGGCTAAGGGTTCGGTGGAAGGCCCGCATCGTGGAAGAAAGTGACAGAGGCATCATACTGGTAGTGCACAAAAGGTGTTTGGTGTGTTTTACAATTGCCCATCCTTCCGACGGTGCCGTCTCTCTCCCCCCTCCCCCTCGGTGTCCTCAGTGATCCTCACTGTGCTTGGCCCTCTTCGATCTACCTCTACGCCGAGGTGTGTCCCCAGGATGCACATCGGAGGTGGGGCAGTGTAGAAGCCAAGTATGCTTACCTCACTCAGCTGCTTACCTCGTCCCGTGGCCTTCGATGCCCCTGGCGGGCGTCCTCTGAGGGATCTGGGCCGGAGGGCCCCGCGCACTTGTCGACGGCACATGCACAGGCGTGCCCCCCCGTCCCGTGTGCTGACCCCGAGACACAGCCTCATCAGACGGGTGGAACGTGGGAGAGCTGGTGGCCACCGTCGCCGCCCCATGGGACGAGTCCGGGTTGGCACTCAGCGCCCCCTCCTCCCATCTGGTGCCCATTGGGCCTTGGGGTTCACATTGGTACGTAGAGGCAGCTGGTTCGAGCCCCGGCTGCCCCTCCATAATCTGGCTCTGCCAGCTCTGGCGGCTCCCCATGGTCCACACCATCGTATCGACGCCGTCGGTGGTGCTCCTCAGTGATTGGGCTATGCTCTGCAGTGCCTCGGCCATTCCTGTCTGAGAGCAGGACATGTCCTGCAGAACCTCATCGAGGTCAGCCTGGTACTGGGTCACATCCGCCAGCGAGGCGGACATTCTGCCGAGACCCTCAGCCATGGCCGTCACCCACTGCGCGACGACTTGGACACCTTCACTCATGGTGCCGATGTCGTGCACCAGGCTGTCCACTGCCGTCGCCACCCGAGCAGTGTTGGCCTCAGTGCCACTCATTGCCGGCGCCAACACCTGTGCCCGTAGCCTCTGGGACTCCTCCAAGCTGCTGTGGATCTGCTGGAGTGACGCTGACATCTCCCTCTGAACGCCCACGCTTGTCCCTATCATCCCCATCAGCTCCACGTATCTCTGTTCCAGAGGCTCAGCATCAGGCTGGGGTCCAGCTGTCCGCCTGGGGGGGTTCCTGCCTCCACCTGATGTACATCAGCAGCTGTGTGGTGCTCACCAGATTGTGCCCCCGAAGCCTGACCACTAACATGTCCCACTGAGGTGTGTGTGTCCGCGCTGGGGGAGGGTGGAAGTGACAGCTGTGCCGCGACTGTAACGGTGGTGTCCTCGGAGCTCTCCTCCGAGGTGTTCTTCCCAGAGTCAGGAGAGGGGGTTGCCAGGGATGGGCCAGCACCGTCGGCTGGAGGACCTGCGGGAGAATGGACATGTGGGTCAGTGGGAGGGATGGGTCAGTCAGTAACTCACGTTTAACAGGTCCTCCGGGTGGAGCCTGGTGGATCCTCGCTCTGCGGCCTCCGCGTGGGTGACCGCTCCACAAAGGAGGTAAGGATTCTCATGTCTGGCCCCCACCGCCAGTCTGGGCCCTCTCCCGATGATTGTGGGAGAGCTTTTCCTGAGGAGACACAGAGAGGGCATCGTCGGCCACATGCGTGGTCCACAGTTGTGGGAGGACGGTGTGGAGGGAGAGTTGGGGGGGTTTGAAGAGGGAGGGAGTGGAGGGCAGGTTGGGGGTCATATGGAGAGTTGGGTTGTGGATGCTCCCGTGGGGGTGGACAGGTCTCGGGGGGAGCGTTGGTGTCTATTCACTGGTGCTGCCCGGTGTAGGCCATTGGCCTTCTTCCTGCACTGGAAGCCAGTCCTCCTGGTCACAATTCCCGAGCTGACAGCTGCCGCTACCTCATCACAGGCAGCACTGGCTGCCTTATGGCTGACCCTCCGGCACCCTCGGGGGAACAGGACATCCCTCCCGGCCTGCCCCGTGTCCAGGAGCCTCCCCAGGTCAGCATCCCTGAATCTTGGGGCCGCTGTCCTGGGTGCCATTGTTGCCAGCTGGCTGGGGTTGGCTGAGCGAGTGCAGCTGAAGGGCTGGATTCACCGGGGGTGGGATCCCCCACTTCGCTGGCAGGGGTTCAGGGGCCGGCCGCACAACAAAGTAGGCCCGGGGGGAAGAGGCCAGCCCGCCGATCGGTGGGCCCCGATCGCAGGCCGGACTCCAGCGGAGGCTCCCCCCGGGGACGGATCCCCCTCCCCCCCCCCCACAGGCTGCCCCCCCCGACCCTTCGCGCAGAGTTCCCGCCGGCAGCGACCAGGGGTGGACGGTGCCGGCGGGACTCTGCTTTTGCCGCTCGGCCCACGTGGGCCGGAGAATCAGCGGCCTCGCCGCGTACAGCGGCCCGCGTCTAACCGCCGGCACAAATGGGACCGATTCTCCGCGTGAGTCCCGCCCCCGCCGGCTGCCGAATTCTCCGGCGCCGGTTGGGGGCCATCGGCAGCGGCCCCCCCGGTGATCCTCCGACCCTTGTTGGGCCGAGTGGCCACCCGTTTTCAGCCAGTGCTGCCGGCATCTATTCCGACAGGTACTTACCAGCGGGACCTGGCTCCGCGGGCGGCCTCTGGGGTCCTCGGGGGCGCGGGGGATCTGGCCCCGGGAGGTGCCCCCATGGTGGCCTGGCCTGCGATTGGGGCCCACCGACCCGCGGGCGGGCCTGTGCCGTGGGGCACTCTATTGTTCCGCGATGGCCGGCGCAGAGAAAACCCCCCCTGCGCATGGGCTGGGGTGACGCCAAAACACGCTGGCGCTCCCGCGCATGCGCCGACTCGCGGCAGCCGGCGGAGTCCCTCCCGCGCCGGCCTCATCCCTGAAGCTGCGGAGGATTCCGCACCTTTGGGGCGGCCCGACGCCGGAGTGGTTCCCGCCGCCGGCACGAGCGACGCCAGCATCAGTGCACCCCCAGGCCCAGTGATTCTCCCCTTCCTTGGGGGCTGGCATGTCCACCATGGCCGTCTCCGCGCCAGCCCGCGGGCAACATGGTGGAGCCCTACATGGGCCCGGCGCGGAGGAACATAGGCCCCCGTTCGCGGGCCTGCCCACTGTGGAGGCCCTCCCCGGAGTCGGCTCCCCCCGCCCCCCACCAGGACGCGGGACTCGGCCCGTGGAGCACGTAGAATCGCAGCTGGGGCCCATTTCAACGGCCCCCGAACAGTGACCGCGCCGGCGCGATTGGTGCCGATCCTCTGGTCGCCGGAGAGTCGACAGCCCGACGTGGGAGCGGAGAATCCCGCCCTGTGTGTGTCTCTCTCTCTCACACTCTCTCTCTCTCACACATTCTCTGTGTGTCTCTCTCTCACTCTCTCTCTCACTCTCTCTCTCTCACACTCTCTCTCTCTCACATTCTCTCTGTGTCTCTCTCTCTTTCTCTGTCTCTCTCTCTCTCTCTCTCTGTCTCTCTCTCTCACTCTCTCTCTCTGTGTCTCTCTCTCACTCTCTCTATCACTCTCTCTCTCTCTCTCTCTCTGAGACGTACTCACTCTCTCACACTCACACTCTCTCTCTCTGAGGCGCACTCACTCTCAAATTCTCTCTCTCTCTGAGACGCACTCACTCTCACACTCTCTCTGAGGCGCTCTCACACTCTCTCTCTGAGACGCACTCACTCTCTCACACTAATACTCTCTGAGGCGCTCTCACACTCTCTCTCTCTCTGAGACGCACTCACTCTCACACTCACACTCTCTCTCTGAGGCGCTTTCACATTCTCTCTCTCTGAGACGCACTCACTCTCTCACACTAATACTCTCTCTCTCTGAGACACACACTCTCACACTCTCTCACTCTCTCTCTGAGACGCACTCAATCTCTCACACTAATCTCTCTCTCTCTGAGATACACACTCTCTCACACTCACACTCTCACACTCTCTCTCTGAGACGCACTCAATCTCTCACACTAATATTCTCTCTCTCTCTGAGACACACACTCTCTCACACTCACACTCTCTCACTCTCTCTCTGAGACGCACTCAATCTCTCACACTAATATTCTCTCTCTCTCTGAGACACACACTCTCTCACACTCACACTCTCTCACTCTCTCTCTGAGACGCACTCACTCTCTCACACTCACACTCTCTCTGAGACGCACTCACTCTCTCACACTCACTCTCTCTCTCTGAGACGTACTCTCTCTCACACTCACACTCTCACTCTCTCTCTCTCTGAGACACACACTCTCTCACACTCACACTCTCTCACTCTCTCTGAGACGCACTCAATCTCTCACACTAATATTCTCTCTCTCTCTGAGACACACACTCTCTCACACTCACACTCTCTCACTCTCTGAAACACACTCACTCTCTCACACTCACACTCTCTCTCTGAGACGCACTCACTCTCTCACACTCTCTCTCTCTCTGAGACACACACTCTCTCACACTCACACTCTCACTCTCTCTCTCTCTTGAGACACACTCACTCTCTCACACCAACACACTCTCTCTCTCTCAGGCGCACTCACTCTCCCACTCACACTCTCTCTCTTTCTCTGAAACACTCCATCAGCATTGAGACACACTCTCTCTCTGAGAAGCACTCACTCTCTCACACTCACACTCTCTGAGACGCACTCACTCTCTAACACTCACACTTTCTCTCTCTCTGAGACGCACTCACTCTGTCACACTTTCTCTCTCTCTGAGACGCACTCACTCTCTCACACTCACACTCTCTCTGAGACGCACTCACTCTCTCACACTCACTCTCTCTGTCTGAGTCGTACTCACTCTCTCACACTCACACTCTCACTCTCTCTCTCTCTGAGACACACACTCTCTCACACTCACACTCTCTCACTCTCTGAGACACACTCACTCTCTCACACTCACACTCTCTGAGACGCACTCATTCTCTAACACTCACACTTTCTCTCTCTCTGAGACGCACTCAATCTCTCACACTAATATTCTCTCTCTCTCTGAGACACACACTCTCTCACACTCACACTCTCTCACTCTCTGAAACACACTCACTCTCTCACACTCACACTCTCTCTCTGAGACGCACTCACTCTCTCACACTCTCTCTCTCTCTGAGACACACACTCTCTCACACTCACACTCTCACTCTCTCTCTCTCTTGAGACACACTCACTCTCTCACACCAACACACTCTCTCTCTCTCAGGCGCACTCACTCTCCCACTCACACTCTCTCTCTTTCTCTGAAACACTCCATCAGCATTGAGACACACTCTCTCTCTGAGAAGCACTCACTCTCTCACACTCACACTCTCTGAGACGCACTCACTCTCTAACACTCACACTTTCTCTCTCTCTGAGACGCACTCACTCTGTCACACTTTCTCTCTCTCTGAGACGCACTCACTCTCTCACACTCACACTCTCTCTGAGGCGCACTCACTCTCTCACACTCACTCTCTCTGTCTGAGTCGTACTCACTCTCTCACACTCACACTCTCACTCTCTCTCTCTCTGAGACACACACTCTCTCACACTCACACTCTCTCACTCTCTGAGACACACTCACTCTCTCACACTCACACTCTCTGAGACGCACTCATTCTCTAACACTCACACTTTCTCTCTCTCTGAGACGCACTCACTCTCTCACACTCACACTCTCTCTCTGAGACTCTCTCACACTCAGATGCTGTCTCACTCCTCAATGAAGCACATTTACTTATTTGTGAAAGTCTCAACACATGCAACGTCAGGGTGTGTGTGTGCACATGTTCTGTAACACCAAGTTGTGTGTGCATGTGAGTCTGTAACGTCAGGGTGTGTGTGTGCACGTGAGTCTAACACCAGGGTGTGTGTGCGTGTGCATCTGTAACACCAGGGTGTGTGTGCGTGTGCATCTGTAACACCAGGGTGTGTGTGTGCACGTAAGTCTGTAACGTCAGAGTGTGTGCATGTGCGTCTGTAACATCAGGGTGTGTATGCGTCTGTAATATCAGCCTTTGTGCGCACGTGCGCCTGTAACATCAGGGTGTGTGCGTGTGCGTCTGTAACATCAGGGTGTGTGCGTGTGCGCCTGTAACATCAGGGTGTGTATGCGTCGGTAATATCAGCCTTTGTGCGCATGTGCGCCTGACACATCAGGGTGTGTGCGTGTGCGCCTGTAACATCAGGGTGTGTGCGTGTGCGCCTGTAACATCAGGGTGTGTGCGTGTGCGCCTGTAACATCAGGGTGTGTGCGTGTGCGCCTGTAACATCAGGGTGTGTGCGTGTGCGTCTGTAACATCAGGGTGTGTGCGTGTGCACCTGTAACATCAGGGTGTGTATGCGTCTGTAATATCAGCCTTTGTGCGCACGTGCGCCTGTAACATCAGGGTGTGTGCGTGTGCGTCTGTAACATCAGGGTGTGTGCGTGTGCGCCTGTAACACCAGGGTGTGTGCGTGTGCGCCTGTAACATCAGGGTGTGTGCGTGTGCGCCTGTAACATCAGGGTGTGTGCGTGTGCGTCTAACATCAGGGTGTGTGCATGTGCGCCTGTAACATCAGGGTGTGTGCGTGTGCGCCTGTAACATCAGGGTGTGTGCGTGTGCGCCTGTAACATCAGGGTGTGTATGTGTCTGTAACATCAGGGTGTGTGCACATGCGTCTAACATCAGGGTGTGTGCATGTGCGCCTGTAACATCAGGGTGTGTGCACATGTGTCTAACATCAGGGTGTGTGCACATGCGTCTAACATCAGGGTGTGTGCGTGTGCGTCTGTAACATCAGGGTGTGTGCACATGCGTCTAACATCAGGGTGTGTGCGTGTGCGTCTGTAACATCAGGGTGTGTGCGTGTGCGTCTGTAACATCAGGGTGTGTGCGTGTGCGTCTGTAACATCAGGGTTTGTGCGTGTGCGTCTGTAACATCAGGGTGTGTGCACATGCGTCTAACATCAGGGTGTGTGCGTGTGCGTCTGTAACATCAGGGTGTGTGCGTGTGCGTCTGTAACATCAGGGTGTGTGCACATGCGTCTAACATCAGGGTGTGTGCGTGTGCGTCTGTAACATCAGGGTGTGTGCGTGTGCGCCTGTAACAAAACAAAGAACAAAGAACAAAGAAAGGTACAGCACAGGAACAGGCCCTTCGACCATCCAAGCCCGTGCCGACCATGCTGCCCGACTAAACTACAATCTTCTGCACTTCCTGGGTCCGTATCCCTCTATTCCCATCCTATTCATGTATTTGTCAAGATGCCCCTTAAATGTCACTATCGTCCCTGCTTCCACCACCTCCTCCGGTAGCGAGTTCCAGGCACCCACTACCCTCTGCGTAAAGAACTTGCCTCGTACATCTACTCTAAACCTTGCCCCTCTCACCTTAAATCTATGCCCCCTAGTAATTGACCCCCCTACCCTGGGGAAAAGCCTCTGACTATCCACTCTGTCTATGCCCCTCATAATTTTGTAGACCTCTATCAGGTCTCTCCTCAACCTCCTTCGTTCCAGTGAGAACAAACCGAGTTTATTCAACCGCTCCTCATAGCTAATGCCCTCCATACCAGGCAACATTCTGGTAAATCTCTTCTGCACCCTCTCTAAAGCCTCCACATCCTTCTGGTAGTGTGGCAACCAGAATTGAACACTGTACTCCAAGTGTGGCCTAACTAAGGTTCTATACAGCTGCAACATGACTTGCCAATTCTTATACTCAATGCCCCGGCCAATGAAGGCAAGCATGCCGTATGCCTTCTTGACTACCTTCTCCACCTGTGTTGCCCCTTTCAATGACCTGTGGACCTGTACTCCTAGATCTCTTTGACTTTCAATACTCATGAGGGTTCTACCATTCACTCTATATTCCCTACCTGCATTAGACCTTCCAAAATGCATTACCTCACATTTGTCCGGATTAAACTCCATCTGCCATCTCTCCGCTCAAGTCTCCAAACAATCTAAATCCTGCTGTATCCTCTGACGGTCCTCATCGCTATCCGCAATTCCACCAACCTTTGTGTCGTCTGCAAACTTACTAATCAGACCAGTTACATTTTCCTCCAAATCATTTATATATACTACAAAGAGCAAAGGTCCCAGCACTGATCCCTGTGGAACACCACTGGTCACAGCCTTCCAATGAGAAAAGCATCCTTCCATTGCTACTCTCTGCCTTCTATGGCCTAGCCAGTTCTGTATCCACCTTGCCAGCTCACCCCTGATCCCGTGTGACTTCACCTTTTATGCTAGTCTACCATGAGGGACCTTGTCAAAGGCCTTACTGAAGTCCATATAGACAACATCCACTGCCCTACCTGCATCAATCATCTTAGTGACCTCCTCGAAAAACTCTTATCAAGTTAGTGAGACACGACCTCCCTTTCACAAAACCGTGCTGCCTCTCACTAATACGTCCATTTGCTTCCAAATGGGAGTAGATCCTGTCTCGAAGAATTCTCTCCAGTAATTTCCCTACCACTGAAGTAAGGCTCACCGGCCTGTAGTTCCCGGGATTATCATTGCTACCCTTCTTAAACAGAGGAACAACATTGGCTATTCTCCAGTCCTCCGGGACATCCCCTGAAGACAGCGAGGATCCAAAGATTTCTGTCAAGGCCTCAGCAATTTCCTCTCCAGCCTCCTTCAGTATTCTGGGGTAGATCCCATCAGGCCCTGGGGACTTACCTACCTTAATATTTTTTAAGACGCCCAACACCTCGTCTTTTTGGATCTCAATGTGACCCAGGCTATCTACACCCCCTTCTCCAGACTTAACATCTACCAATTTCTTCTCTTTGGTGAATACTGATGCAAAGTATTCATTTAGTACCTCGCCCATTTCCTCTGGCTCCACACATAGATTCCCTTGCCTATCCTTCAGTGGGCCAACCCTTTCCCTGGCTACCCTCTTGCTTTTTATGTACGTGTAAAAAGCCTTGGGATTTTCCTTAACCCTATTTGCCAATGACTTTTCGTGACCCCTTCTAGCCCTCCTGACGCCTTGCTTAAGTTCCTTCCTACTTTCCTTATATTCCACGCAGGCTTCGTCTGTTCCCAGCCTTTTAGACCTGACAAATGCCTCCTTTTTCTTTTTGACGAGGCCTACAATATCTCTCGTCATCCAAGGTTCCCGAAAATTGCCGTATTTATCCTTCTTCCTCACAGGAACATGCCGGTCCTGAATTCCTTTCAACTGCCACTTGAAAGCCTCCCACATGTCAGATGTTGATTTGCCCTCAAACATCCGCCCCCAATCTATGTTCTTCAGTTCCCGCCTAATATTGTTATAATTAGCCTTCCCCCAATTTAGCACATTCATCCTAGGACCACTCTTATCCTTGTCCACCAGTACTTTAAAACTTACTGAATTGTGGTCACTGTTACCGAAATGCGCCCCTACTGAAACATCTACCACCTGGCCCGGCTCATTCCCCAATACCAGGTCCAGTACCGCCCCTTCCCTAGTTGGACTGTCTACATATTGTTTTAAGAAGCCCTCCTGGATGCTCCTTACAAACTCCGCCCCGTCTAAGCCCCTGGCACTAAGTGAGTCCCAGTCAATATTGGGGAAGTTGACGTCTCCCATCACCACAACCCTGTTGTTTTTACTCTTTTCCAAAATCTGTCTACCTATCTGCTCCTCTATCTCCCGCTGGCTGTTGGGAGGCCTGTAGTAAACCCCCAACGTTGTGACTGCACCCTTCTTATTCCTGATCTCTACCCATATAGCCTCACTGCCCTCTGAGGTGTCCTCTCGCAGTACAGCTGTGATATTCTCCCGAACCAGTAGCGCAACTCCGCCTCCCCTTTTACATCCCCCTCTATCCCGCCTGAAACATCTAAATCCTGGAACGTTTAGCTTCCAAACCTGCCCTTCCCTCAACCAGGTCTCTGTAATGGCAACAACATCATAGTTCCAAGTACTAATCCAAGCTCTAAGTTCATCTGCCTTACCCGTAATACTTCCTGCATTAAAACATATGCACTTCAGGCCACCAGACCCGCTGTGTTCAGCAACTTCTCCCCGTCTGCTCTGCCTCAGAGCCACACTGTCCCTATTCCCTAGTTCTCCCTCAATGGGGTGATATCAGGGTGTGTGCGTGTGCGCCTGTACCATCATGATGGGTGTTATGGGAGAGGTGTTTTCAGAACCCCAAAATGTATCATGGAGTTCAACCAACCTCTCCCTTTAATGGATTTGTTGCTTTTCCGAGCACACGGCTTGTTCCCTAGGAGTGGGATTACAATTATGGACACGTGGGTTTTTAAACACAAAACAATGTTTATTCCATGAACTCAACTTAACATCTTCAATAAACATTGGATCTCTTAACACCCCTTACTTCAAAGATAACTCAGAAAATATTGCAACAGTAAATAATTCCTTAAAATGTTCCTTCAAACTTCCAAGAGACTTAACACCTTTAAACAGAATCACATCAGGTTAAAGGATATATATAGTTTCTGTAGAATGGCAGAGACATATCAGCTTGGTTGACTTCAACTCCAGCAAACCAGCCAGGCACTTTTCAAAACTGAAACTTCAAAATGGCTGAACTGAGCTCAGCCCCACCCACTCTCTGACATCACTGTTTTCTTAAAGGTACATTGCTTAAACATCCATGACTTAAAGGTACTCTCACATGACAGTGGGTGTGCACATGCGTCTGTAACATCAGGTGTGTGTGTGCAGCTATCTCTAATAATAACAATCTTTATTATTGTCACAAGTAGGCTTACATTAACACTGCAATGAAGCTCTTGTGAAAATCCCCTAGTCGCCACATTCCGCCGCCTGTTCGGGTACCAGAGGGAAAATTCAGAATGTCCAATTCACCTAACAGCACGTCTTTCAAGACTTGTGGGAGGAAACCGGAGCACCCGGAGGAAACCCACGCAGACACGGGGAGAACGTGCAGACACCGCACAGACTGTCACCCAAGCCTTGGACCCTGAAGCTGTGAAGCAAGAGTGCTAACCACTGTGCTACCATGCCGCCCATCAGGCTGTGTATGTGTGTGTGTGTGCATCTGTAACATCAGTGTGTGTGTGCGCGTGCGTCTGTGACATCAGGGTGTGTGTGCATCCACCTCTAATAATAATTTTTATTACTGTCACAAGTAGGCTTACATTAACACTGCAATGAAGGGGCAGCACGGTGGTGCAGTGGTTAGCATTGGTGCCTCACGGTGCTGAGGACCCGGGTTCGAATCCCGGCCCTGGGCCACTGTCTGTGTGGAGTTTGCACATTCTCCCCATGTCTGCGTGGGTTTCGCCCCCACAACCCAAAGATGTGCAGGTTAGGTGGATTGCCCGCGCTAAATTGCCCCTTAATTGGAAAAAACAATTGGGTACACTAAATTTTTTTTTTAAACACTGTAATTAAGTTACTGTGAAAAGCCCCTAGTCGCCACATTCCGGCGCCTGTTCGGGTACACGGAGAATTCAAAATGTCCAATTCACCTAACAGCACGTCTTTCGGGACTTGTGGGGGGAAACCGGAGCACCCGGAGGAAACCCACGCAGACACGGGGAGAACGTGCAGACTCCGCACAGACAGTGACCCAGTGGGGAATCGAACCTGGGACCCTGGAGCTGTGAAGCCACAGTGCTAACCACTGTGGTACCGTGCGGCCCATCAGGCTGTTTGTTTGTGTGTGTAACATCAGGGTATTTATGCACAAAACGGTACATCTCCTCTAAACCTTGCCCCTCTCACCTTAAACCTATGCCCCCTAGTAATTGACCCCTCTACCCCGGGGAAAAGCCTCTGACTATCCACTCTGTCTATGCCCTTCATAATTTTGTAGATCTCTATCAGGTCGCCCCTCAACCTCCTTCGTTCCAGTGAGAACAAACCGAGTTTATTCAACCGCTCCTCATAGCTAATGCCCTCCATACCAGGCACATCCTGCAGCAGCGTATGTGTGTAAAACTGTGGTGTGTGTGTGGAAAACTGTGGTGTGTAAAACAGTTTGTGTGTGTAAAACTGAAACAGTCATGTGTGTGTGTAAAACAGTGTATGTATAAAACAGTGGCGCGTGTTTGTGTAAAACAGTTGTGGGTGGGTGTGCAAAACAGTTGTGTGTGAAATTGTGTGTAAAACAATCGTGTGTGTGTGTAAAATGTGTGTGTGTAAAACAGTTGTGTGTGTGTGTAAAACAGTGTGTAAAACTATGTGTCAAACTGTAAAACTGGTGTGTGTGGGTGTAAAACAGTTGTGTGCATGTGTAAAACAGTTTGTGTGTGTAAAACTACGTGTAAAACAGGTGTGTGTGTAAAACAGTTGTGTGTGTGCATGTAAAACGGTTGTGTGTGTCAAACTATGTAAAACTGGTGAGTACGTGTAAAACGGTGTGCGTGTGTAAAATTTTGTGTGTATGCCTGTGTGTGTAAAACTGGTGTATGCATATGTGTGTAAACCAGTGTGTGTAAGATGTGTGTGTAAAACAGTGATATGTCTGTGTGTGAGTGGGTCTGTGTGAATGGGTCTGTGTATGACTCGGTCTGTGTGTATGGGTCTGTGTGTGTGGGTCTGTGTGTGTCTGTGTATGGGTGGGTCTGCGTGTGTGGGTGGGACTGTGTGTGGGTCTCTGTGTGTATGGGTCTGTGTGTGTGTGGGCCTGCATGGGTGGGTCTGGGTGTGTGGGTGGGTCTCTGTGTGTGTGGGTCTCTGTGTGCGTGGGTCTGTGTATGGGTGGGTCTGGATGTGTGGGTGGGTCTGTGTCTGTGTGGGTCTCTGTATGCGTGGGTCTGTGTGTGTGTGGGCCTGTGTATGGGTGGGTCTGGGTGTGTGGGTGGGTCTGCGTGTGGGTTTGTGTGTGTGTGGGTCTGTGTGTGTGTGTGTGGGTGGGTCTGTGTGTGTGGGTGGGTTTGTGTGGGTGGGTCTGTGTGTGTGGGGGTTTGTGTGGGTGGGTTTGTGTGGGTGGGTCTGTGTGTGTGTGTGTGTGTGTGTGTGTGGCTTTGTGTGGGTGGGTCTGTGTGTGTGCATGTGGGTCTGCGTGTGGGTCTGTGTGTGTGGGTCTGTGTGTGTGGGTTTGTGTGTGTGTGGGGCTGCATGTGGGTCTGCGTGTGGGTCTGTGTGTGCGGGTCTGTGTGTGTGTGTGTGTGTGTGTGGGTCTGTGTGTGTGGGTCTGTGTGTGTGCGTGTGGGTCTGTGTGTGGGTCTGTGTGTGTGTGGGTCTGTGTGTGTGTGTGTGTGGGTCTGTGTCTGTGTGTGTGTGTGGGTCTGTGTGTGGGACTGTGTGTGTGTGTGTGTGGGTCTGTGTGTGTGTGGGTCTGTGTGTGTGTGGGGGGGGGTCTGTGTGTGTGGGTCTGTGTGTGTGTGTGTGGGTCTGTGTGCGTGTGTGTCTGTGTGTGGGTCTGTGTGTGTGGGTCTGTGTGTGTGTGTGTGAGTCTGTGTGTGTGTGTGTGGGTCTGTGTGTGTGGGTGTGTGGGTCTGTGTGTGTGTGGGTCTGTGTGTGGGTCTGTGTGTGGGTCTGTGTGTGTGTGTGGGGGTCTGTGTGTGTGTGGGTCTGTCTGTGTGTGTGTGTGAAGGTCTGTCTGTGTGTGTGTGTGGGGGGCTGTGTGTGGGTCTGTGTGTGTGGGTCTGTGTGTGTGGGTCTGTGTGTGTGGGTCTGTGTGTGTGGGGGGTCTGTGTGTGTGTGGGGGGGGTCTGTGTGTGTATGTGTGTGTGGGTCTGTGTGTGTGTGTGTGGGTCTGTGTGTGTGTGTGGGGGGGGTCTGTCTGTGTGTGTGTGTGGGTATGTGTGTGTTTGTGTGGATCTGTGTGTGTGTGGGTCTGTGTGTGTGTGTGTGGGTCTGTGTGTGTGTGTGGGGGGGGTCTGTGTGTGTGTGTGTGGGTCTGTGTGTGTGTGTGTGTGTGGGGGGGGTCTGTGTGTGTGTGTGTGTGTGGGTCTGTGTGTGTGTGTGTATGTGTATGGGTCTGTGTGGGTCTGTGTGTGTGGGTCTGTTTGTGTGTGTGGGGGGGGGCCTGTGTGTGTGTGTGTGGGTCTGTGTGTGTGGGTCTGTGTGTGTGTGTGTGGGTCTGTGTGTGTGTGTGGGTCTGTGTGTGTGTGGGGGGGGGTCTGTGTGTGTATGTGTGTGTGGGTCTGTGTGTGTGTGTGGGGGTCTGTGTGTGTGTGTGGGGGGGTCTGTCTGTGTGTGTGTGTGGGTATGTGTGTGTTTGTGTGGATCTGTGTGTGTGTGGGTCTGTGTGTGTGTGTGTGTGTCTGTGTGTGTGTGTGTGGGCCTGTGTGTTTGTGTGTGGGTCTGTGTGTGTGTGTGTGTGTGTGTGGGTCTATGTGTGTGTGTGTGTGGGTCTGTGTGTGTGTGTGGGGGGGGGGTCTGTGTGTGTGTGTGTGTGGGTCTGTGTGGGTCTGTGTGTCTGTGGGTGTGTGTGTATGGGTCTGTGTTTGTGTGTGTGGGTCTGTGTGTGTGTGTGTGGGTCTGTGTGTGTGTGTGTGGGTCTGTGTGTGTGTGGGTCTGTGTGTGTGGGTCTGTGTGAGTGTGTGTGTGTGGGGGGGGGGTCTGTGTGTGTGTGTGTGTGGGTCTGTGTGTGTGTGTGTGGGTCTGTGTGTGTGTGTGGGTCTGTGTGTGTGTGTGTGGGTCTGTGTGTGTGTGTGTGTGTGGTTCTGTGTGTGGGGGGGTCTGTGTGTGTGGGGGGGTCTGTGTGTGTGTGTGGGGGTCTGTGTGTATGTGTGTGTGTGTCTGTGTGTGTGTGTGGGGGTCTGTGTGTGTGTGTGGGTCTGTGTGTGGGGGGTCTGTGTGTGTGTGTGGGTCTGTGTGTGTGTGTGGGTCTGTGTGTGTGTGTGGGGGGGGGGGTCTGTGTGTGTGTGTGTGTGTGTGTGGGTCTGTGTGTGTGGGTATGTGTGTGTGTGTGTGTGGGTCTGTGTGGGGGTCTGTGTGTGGGTCTGTGTGTGTGTGTGGGTCTGTGTGTGTGTGGGGGTCTGTGTGTGTGTGGGTCTGTGTGTGTGTGTGTGGGTCTGTGTGTGTGTGTGTGTGGGTCTGTGTGTGGGGGGTCTGTGTGTGTGGGGGGGTCTGTGTGTGTGTGGGGGTATGTGTGTATGTGTGTGTGGGTCTGTGTGTGTGGGGGGGTCTGTGTGTGTGTGTGGGTCTGTGTGTGTGTGGGTCTGTGTGTGTGTGTGTCGGGGTCTGTGTGTGTGTGTGGGTCTGTGTGTGTGTGTGTGTGTGGGGGTCTGTGTGTGGGGGGGTCTGTGTGTGTGTGGGGGGGTCTGTGTGTGTGTGGGGGTCTGTGTGTATGTGTGTGTGGGTCTGTGTGTGTGTGTGGGGGGGGGTCTGTGTGTGTGTGTGGGTCTGTGTGTGTGTTTGTGGGTCTGTGTGTGTGTGTGTGGGTCTGTGTGTGTGTGTGTGAGGGTCTGTGTGTGTGTGTGGGGGGGTCTGTGTGTGTGTGTGTGGGTCTGTGTGTGTGGGTCTGTGTGTGTGTGTGGGTCTGTGTGTGTGTGTGGGTCTGTGTGTGTGTGGGTCTGTGTGTGTGTGTGGGGGTCTGTGTGTGTGTGGGGGGTCTGTGTGTGTGTGTGTGTGTGTGTGGGTCTGTGAGTGTGTGTGGGTCTGTGTGTGTGTGTGTGTGTGGGTCTGTGTGTGTGTGTGTGTGGGTCTGTGTGTGTGTGGGTCTGTGTGTGTGTGTGGGGGGTCTGTGTGTGTGTGTGTGGGTCTGTGAGTGTGTGTGCGTCTGTGTGTGTGTGTGTGTGTGGGTCTGTGTGTGTGTGTGGTTATGTTTCCCGACCGATACCAGCTCCTTTTGTCTCTCTGCAGGTCACCAAATGTGAATTTTTAAATTACTATTCGGGAGTGAGTGCCTCTATTGACAGTGACGCCTACTTCGTTCTAATGATGAGGAGCTGCTGGCGATTGTGATGAACTCTGATTTTAGATTTTCCTATTTGGAGAAGCTCTGAGGGTGAATCGTGCCGATACAGAAAACCTCATCCAGTTCCCCAGATCCTGGCTGGGGAAAGCCTTTCAATTCCGGTCACTATTCCAGCTCATTTCATTTCCCTGTTTTTGTCACCAATGTGATGTGCGTTGTTCCTGCCGTCCGTGTCCGTATCTGTGGACGACGAACACGGGGAACACTCTGGAACACCCAGCTTGCAGGGACCATGATTTGCCAAATTTTGAATTATTCTCTTGTGGCTGTGTCCTCCTGTCGCTCACTGTGAGGTGAGGGGAGCGGGTTTGCATCACCGTTACCAGCAGCAGAATGTGGTGCGCTCTCTGCTCCCTCTGATAGATTTCCTCAGCGACTGAGGGTCTGGGATTGCCCGAGGGGCACCACCATTCCTGTCAATTCCTGCTGTCCTGCTGTAGTGACCAATCCAGCAGGATTCTCCGCTCCAGCTCCTCCGTGAGAGGCAGCACGAGGAGGCACATTGCACGTTGCAGATTTCAGTAAAACACATCCAGTAAAAACAAATTGAGATTGAAGAAAATCATCGTCCTGAGAAAATCTAAAACAGTAAACATCAAAAATAATAACTCATAAAAATAACCTCGTGTAAGACGGTGAATGTGAGTCACAGGCTGCTCGCTCACTCCCCTCACACTCGCTCACTCCCCTCTCACACGCGCACTCCCCTCTCACACACTCACTCCCCTCTCACACACTCCCCTCTCACACACGCTCACTCCCCTCTCACACGCTCACTCCCCTCTCACACGCTCACTCCCCTCACACACACTCCCCTCTCACACACTCCCCTCTCACACACGCTCACTCCCCTCTCACACGCTCACTCCCCTCACACTCGCTCACTCCCCTCTGACACGCGCACTCCCCTCTCACACACTCACTCCCCTCTCACACACTCCCCTCTCACACACGCTCACTCCCCTCTCACACGCTCACTCCCCTCTCACACACGCTCACTCCCCTCTCACACGCTCACTCCCCTCTCACACACGCTCACTCCCCTCTCACACACGCTCACTCCCCTCTCACACACGCACTCCCCTCTCACACGCTCACTCCCCTCTCACAAACTCCCCTCTCACACACGCGCACTCCCCTCTCACACACTCACTCCCCTCTCACACACTCCCCTCTCACACACGCTCACTCCCCTCTCACACGCTCACTCCCCTCTCACACACGCTCACTCCCCTTTCACACACGCTCACTCCCCTCTCACACACGCACTCCCCTCTCACACACTCACTCCCCTCTCACACACGCACTCCCCTCTCACACACGCTCACTCCCCTCTCACACACGCACTCCCCTCTCACACACTCACTCCCCTCTCACACACTCACTCCCCTCTCACACACGCACTCCCCTCTCACACACTCACTCCCCTCTCACACACTCACTCCCCTCTCACACACACTCACTCCCCTCTCACACACGCTCACTCCCCTCTCACACACGCACTCCCCTCTCACACACGCACTCCCCTCTCACACACGCACTCCCCTCTCACACACTCACTCCCCTCTCACACACGCGCACTCCCCTCTCACACGCTCACTCCCCTCTCACACACTCACTCCCCTCACACACGCGCACTCCCCTCTCACACGCTCACTCCCCTCACACACGCGCACTCCCCTCACACGCGCACTCCCCTCTCACACGCGCACTCCCCTCTCACACGCGCACTTCACTCTCACACGCACACTCCCCTCACACACGCACACTCCCCTCACACACGCACACTCCCCTCACACGCACACTACCCTCACACGCGCACTCACCCCTCACACGCGCATTCCCCTCTCACACACTCACTCCCCTCACACACGCACACTCCGCTCACACGCACACTCCCCTCTCACACGCGCACTTCACTCTCACACGCACACTCCCCTCACACACGCACACTCCCCTCACACGCACACTCCCCTCACACGCGCACTCCCCTCACACGCGCACTCCCCCTCACACGCGCAATCCCCTCTCACACGCGCACTTCACTCTCACACGCACACTCCCCTCACACACGCACACTCCCCTCACACGCACACTCCCCTCACACGCGCACTCCCCTCTCACGCGCACTCCCCTCTCACACGCGCACTCCCCCCTCTCACACGCGCACTTCCCCCCTCTCACACGCGCACTCCCCCCTCTCACACGCGCACTCCCCTCTCACACGCGCACTCCCCATTTCACACGCTCACTCCCCTCTTACACGCGCACTCCCCCCTCACACGCGCACTCCCCCCTCACACGCACTCCCCTCACACGCGCACTCACCCCTCACACGCGCACTCCCCTCACACGCGCTCTCACCCCTCACACGCGCACTCCCCTCTCACACGCTCACTCCCCCTCACACGCTCACTCCCCTCTCACACGCTCACTCCCCCCTCACACGCTCACTCCCCTCTCACACGCTCCCCTCTCACACGCTCACTCCCCTCACACACGCGCACTCCCCTCACACGTGCACTCCCCTCACACGCGCACTCCCCTCTCACATGCTCACTCCCCTCACACGCGCACTCCCCTCTCACACACTCACTCCCCTCTCACACGCGCACTTCCCTCTCACACGCACACTCCCCTCACACACGCGCACTCCCCTCACACGCGCACTCCCCTCACACACGCGCACTCCCCTCTCACACGCGCACTCCCCTCTCACACGCGCACTCCCCTCTCACACGCGCACTCCCCTCACACGCGCACTCCCCTCACACGCGCACTCCCCTCTCACACGCGCACTCACCCCTCACACGCGCACTCACCCCTCACACGCGCACTCCCCCCTCTCACACGCGCACTCCCCTCTCACACGCTCACTCCCCTCACACGCGCACTCCCCTCTCACACGCGCACTCACCCCTCTCACACGCTCACTCCCCTCTCACGCGCACTCGCCTCACACGCGCACTCCCCTCTCACACGCGCACTCCCCTCTCACACGCGCACTCCCCTCACACACGCGCACTCCCCTCACACACGCGCACTCCCCTCACACGCGCACTCCCCTCTCACACGCTCACTCCCCTCTCACACGCGCACTCCCCTCACACACGCGCACTCCCCTCACACACGCGCACTCCCCTCACACGCGCACTCCCCTCACACGCGCACTCCCCTCTCACACGCGCACTCCCCTCTCACACGCGCACTCCCCTCACAGGCGCACTCCCCTCACAGGCGCACTCCCCTCACAGGCGCACTCCCCTCACAGGCGCACTCCCCTCACATTCGCTCCCCTCACACTCGCTCCCCTCACACTCGCTCCCCTCACACTCGCTCCCCTCACACACACTCACTCCCCTCACACACACTCACTCCCCTCACACACACTCACTCCCCTCACACACATACACACACACACACCCCTCACACACACACACACTCCTCTCACACACACACACTCCTCTCACGCACACACACACTCCCCTCACACACACACACTCCCCTCACACGCATACACACACTTGCCTCGCACACACACACATACTCGCCTCACACACACACACTCCCCTCGCGCGCGCACACTCCCCCCGTGCACACACACACTCTCCCCTCGCGCGCACACACACACACACTCCCCTCGTGCACACACACACACCCCTCGCACACAGACACCCCTCACACACACACACACACTCCCCTCACACACACACACACACAGTCCCCTCACACACACACACACACTCCCCTCACACACACACACTCCCCTCACACACACACTCCCCTCACACATCCGCACACACACACACACACACACACTCCCCTCACACACCCACACTCCCATCATACACACACACTCCCCTCACGCACACACACTCCCCACACACACACTCCCCTCACATACACACACTCCCCACACACACACACTCCCCTCACACACCCATACACCCCCTCACACTGTTCGACGTTTTAGTTGCTGTGATATGAAGAGTCTAAAGTTCTGTTCCTTTTTCACAAAAACATTTATTTAATTCCAACAGACTTTGCACAAAACTCTAACCTCACATCACCTGACAGAGGCCTCCTGAAGCCCCTTTACATATCAGTGTCAATTAATGGATACTTAACATAAACGAGACAACTAATTGCAATGTCTCTTAACCCATTACTTAACAGTCTCCCCTTGGAGAAAAAAAAAATTAGGTGAAAACAAAATTTTGAAGGAACTCATAAACACACACATGATTTCACCCCCTTTTTTTTTGTTGGGACGAGAAAGAAAAAGAAAACAGTCACAGAAACAAGTGCCCTTCATTAACAATATCCAAAAGTTTCTGTGAACCCGCCCCTCTTTTCGTAAAACAGTCTGACAGTTGATAGCTCCTGTCGACCCATTTAATTTTTGTTATTTCCCCTCTGTCCAACATTTGCTTCAAACTTGCGATGTCTATCCTTAACCTCTTTTCATTGACACTTTTTGTAGAGTGCACATTTTCCCACAGGGATTTATTGTCAATGTGACAGTCAGTAGGTATATTACCCAAATCCCCTAATCCCAAAATTTCTGTCGATATCTGACTTGTATAAAAGGCCATATCCACCGCCTCTACAAGGCTTAACGTCTCAGCAGCCAAAGTGGTTTTTACCACTCTCCTTATTTTCTTTGTTTCCCACGCATGCGGGCAACATTTACCATTGTTCCCCAAAAGGAAAATTATAAAACCTCCTGCGTTTGAAACCCCATCACATAAATTTGCGTAGGACGCATCACTATAAACTATGAGTTTCAAGTGCTTAAGGTCACCTAAAACCGGGAACTTCAAAACACACTCTTGCATTTTTAGTTTGGCCAACGCTTTATTTGCTCTTATTATGTCTTCCACTTTGGGATCATTCATTTTTGTACTCAACTCTAAGACATCAAAACTCACGTCCGGTCTAGTCTGTCTACCTAACCAGTTCAGTTGCCCAATTAAACTTCGCAGTTGCTCTTTTTCCATCTTTGAAACCATTGCGTCTTTTTGTGAAACTCGGCCACGACTAATTGCTATTGGGCTGATGCTTTCCAAATAAGATTGTGACGTAAAGTTGTCCCTAACTTAGTCTGTCCGATTTCCAGTCCAATATATTTAAATGCACCGGAAGCCTGACTTCCAACGCTGAATTCTTTCTTCAAACCAGAGATTACAATAGCTTCAAAATCACTAGTCCCACCCCACAAAAAATCATCGACATGCATCATAAAAATGCCAGAAAGATTTCCTTTATAGTGCCAGTAAAACATTGTCGGATCTGCTTTCAACTGGCAACAGCCTAACTTTAACAAAACTGACCTTACCGAAAAATACCAGACTCTGGATGCATCATTTAATCCATATGCACATTTGTTCAACTTCCAGAGTACCCCTTCTGTGTTAGCTGCTTCTTTAGGAGGACGGAGAAAAATGTCTCTCTGGAGCTGATGCCCCTGCAAAAAGGCAGCTTTTATATCTATAGATTTGCATTCCCATGCCTTTGTGGTTAATAGAGCCAAGATCTTTAAAATAACCTTTCCTGCTGTAGATGAATCTACCCTTAAATCCTGATCTTCTAAGTTTTCTTCAAATCCCCTTGCCACAAGCCTGGCCTTTGCCTTATAGGTTCCATCCGGAATAACCTTTTCCGTGCAAATGCATCTGTGGGATAGAGCTCTTTGTCCCCTATCCGGTACTTCCGTGTATACCCCAAATTCACTCCAACTACGCAATCCTTGCTGTTTAGCTTCTTTGATAACTTTTTCATCTAATTTATTTGAAGCCACTAAAATCTCACGTGCATGTGGGCTTCTGCTCCTATTAGTATTCGTAGTCTTACTCATGTTCCGAGACCTTGATAAACTACGTCCCCTCTCCCGCCTGGTATCTCGTTCTGTACTGCTACTGCTTGATCTTTCCCTTCTGCTGTGGGATGCCCTTTCAATAGTTCTCGACCTTTTCCTGTGGACCTGTTCACTATTCGATGTACTATCTGAACTGGCACTGCGTTTCTGTGCCCTCCATTTTTTAAACTTTGTTTTCCCAATCCATTGTCTTGACTCCTTCCCCTGAATGCTGTACATTCAACCAATGTTTATACTTTCTAGTGGCCTTCCCTGCTCTACTAATAACAGTTGCATCCTTCCATTGACTAGACCCTTCAGGCAAGTATGTCACTTTTGTACCAACCTTTGGCAGTTGCCCTTTCGGAAAAATGGCCTGATCTAATTCATCAGAAGTGTTGTGTTCTTCCACAGAAACCCTGTCTATATCAGTTAATTGGTCCTCATAGTTCTGTAACACATGCGTACCAGATGACTCTGGTTCCTCGTCATGTCTGTCTGCTCGGTCTAAATTTGAAAATTTGTAATCTGTACCCATTATCCTTGATGAATGGACCCTAACAGTTTGATTACCATGTTGCAAAATAGTTGTTTTGCCATCTATGCCTATGATCTTCCCTGGGCCTTTCCATTCATTAGAATTGTCTCTCTTATAGTATACCATGCCTCCTTGCTGAAAAAAGGCATCTGATGGCCATACGTTATGTCTGAAAGCTCTGCGAATTCTTTCAGAGACTTCGGCTTCCAAAAAATCTTTTCTACTGCTATGTAATGCATTTAAATGTTCAGCAAAACCAGAGCTAATTGTAGTCCCTTCCCAAGCTGGAGGCTGGTCATCCAAAATGGACGGAATTTTAGGATTTCTACCAAACACTAATTGATAAGGACTATAGCCCCCAACCATCTGCAATGAATTCTTTGCATGTACTGCCCATGCTTAAGCTGAATTTAGCCTGCAGTTTGGTCGATCTGCCAAAATTTTCCGAAGCATGTCATCGATGACAGCATGATTTCATTCACAGACACCATTACTAAGTGGGCTTTCTGCAGCCGTATTCATAACTCTGATATTCATGTTTTCACACATATCCCTAAACTCATCATTAGCAAATTCTCCCCCATTGTCCGTAAGGAATTTTGCCGGTGGACCCATTCCTGTCCCTATCCATTTTTCAAGAACAAAGAACAAAGAAAAGTACAGCACAGGAACAGGCCCTTCGGCCCTCCAAGCCCGTGCCGACCATGCTGCCCGACTAAACTACAATCTTCTACACTTCCTGGGTCCGTATCCCTCAATTCCCATCCTATTCATGTATTTGTCAAGATGCCCCTTAAATGTCACTCGTCCCTGCTTCCACCACCTCCTCCGGTAGCGAGTTCCAGGCACCCACTACCCTCTGTGTATAAAAACTTGCCTCGTACATCTATGCTAAACCTTAAACCTATCCCCCTAGTAATTGACCCCTCTACCCTGGGGAAAAGCCTCTGACTATCCACTCTGTCTATGCCCCTCATAATTTTGTAGACCTCTATCAGGTCGCCCCTCAACATCCGTCGTTCCAGTGAGAACAAACCGAGTTTATTCAACCGCTCCTCGTAGCTAATGCCCTCCATACCAGGCAACATTCTGGTAAATCTCTTCTGCACCCTCTCTAAAGCCTCCACATCCTTCTGGTAGTGTGGCGACCAGAATTGCACACTATACTCCAAGTGTGGCCTAACTAAGGTTCTATACAGCTGCAACATGACTTGCCAATTCTTATACTCAATGCCCCGGCCAATGAAGGCAAGCATGCCGTATGCCTTCTTGACTACCTTCTCCACCTGTGTTGCCCCTTTCAGTGACCTGTGGACCTGTACTCCTAGATCTCTCTGACTTTCAATACTCTTGAGGGTTCTACCAGTCACTGTATATTCCCTACCTGCATTAGACCTTCCAAAATGCATTACCTCACATTTGTCCGGATTAAACTCCATCTGCCATCTCTCCGCCCAAGTCTCCAGACAATCTAAATCCTGCTGTATCCTCCGACAGTCCTCATCGCTATCCGCAATTCCACCAACCTTTGTGTCATCTGCAAACTTACGAATCAGACCAGTTACATTTTCCTCCAAATCATTTATATATACTACAAACAGCAAAGGTCCCAGCACTGATCCCTGTGGAACACCACTGGTCACAGCCCTCCAATTAGAAAAACATCCTTCTATTGCTACTCTCTGCCTTCTATGACCTAGGCAGTTCTGTATCCACCTTGCCAGCTCACCCCTGATCCCGTGTGACTTCACCTTTTGTACTAGTCTACCATGCGGGACCTTGTCAAAGGCCCATGATTTGATCCAGAATTACTCGCTTTCCTTTACTTCGTACAATCGTTGATTGACTAAATCTGGTTGATAAATCTACAAAATGCAAAATAAATGTATTATTTGCTTTATCCCAGATCTTAAGGTCCATGGCCACAATGTTGTTAAAATCCCTGGCCAAAGGTAGAGTTACTATCGGTAGTGATGGTGTCCTTCTGTACTTCCTACAAACTTCACAGCGATCACTAACCTGTTCTATCAGTTTAGTATAGTCATCCCTTACCCCTAAATTTTTCAGCCTCCGAGGAGACGGATGTACTATTAAAATTGCCTATGCAGTTTTAATACAACAAGCTTTTTATCAGCTAAAGTCCCATTTTCAATTGCCATTAACACATCCTTAACCATAATATTATTTGTCAGTAGTGGAATACAATAGTGTCCCGACTGTGTAAATTGTAAGTCCACTGTCTTTCCAAAAACTGTTGCCTTATCCTGTTCCATATCCAGTTTCATGTGTGCTTTCTTCATCGACGGTCTGCTCAGGAGCAAAGGTATCTCACTTGATACAACATCCGTGCTAATGAAATGATTCACTCCGGCAATATTGCAAGGGATCACCACTCTTTTCAGCGACTTCAGAGTATTATCATCCCCACACCTGAAACTTGTGGAACTTTCAAATTCCTTAACCTTGTTACGATTTTCAGCATTCAAAGAGTCCAGGTAACATTTTAACCAGTCAATTCCACACACAGTAGATGTGCAGCCACTGTCCAATACAGCACAGTTGAAGGATTCTGCAACCAACACCCTCATTACCGGCGTAACACTGCTTGTCAATAGGACAATGCCTTCTTTCTGGTCACTATCTTTTTCCTCTTCTGACTCTTCCGTGTCATGTGTCGCTTCAAACACTCTATCATAACGAGTTGGACAGTTGAAAGCATAATGGTATTGAGAGTCACATCGAAAACATCGATTTATCATGCCCCGTGCATTTCTGGGGTTCATCTTCCTGTTGTAGGTTCTAACTGGGTTTCTGTCTTCATAATTTCCTTGTCTCGGTCTCCGTCTATAGTCTTGAGCCCTGTTCGTAGCCATACGATTTCGCCATCCTGTTAGTAGTGTATCTTCCATATTCTGCCTTATTGCAGGCTGACCTATTTGGGTCATCAGAGCCATCGGAATCGAATGTTTCCCCAGAATCTTTTGTAAAGCTTTTGTCATCTGTTCGAATAAGGTATCCTTATCAGTAAACTGAACTCCTGTCAAGACCAGGAGCCTATCCATGTTGCTCACTCTCGCACAGTCAAGTAATTTAAATGCCAACACAGACTGTGGAAATTCCAGGTTGTGTTCCTGCAGCCTTTTATATAGTCTGCCAAATTCCATTATATAGTCTTCCATGGAGATATCCTCCATTTTCCGGAACTTATCAAAATCCGACCATGCTTCATAAGCACTTAACAAGCCATCTTTATCCTGGGTTCAGCCAGATATCCTTTTTTCTTTTCTCACTCACTCCTGGGTTTGATCAGGAAAAGTTGTATCTTTCAAACCTTCACATTTACACAGCGACCATCCTCTGCTACCAATTGTTGGACGTTTTAGTTGCTGTGATATGAAGAGTTTAAAGTTCTGTTCCTTTTTCACAAACACACATTTATTTCCTTCCAACAGCCTTTGCACAAAACTCTCAGTTTCCATCACCTGACAGAGGCCGTCTGAAGCCCCTTTACATATCAGTGTCAATTAATGGATACTTAACATAAAGGAGACAACTAATTGCAATGTTTCTTAACCCATTACTGAACACACACTCACTCCCCTCACACACTCCTCTCACACTCACTCCCCTCACACTCACTCCCCTCACACACACTCCCCTCACACACACACACCCCTCACACACACTCCCCTCACACTCTCCTCACACACACTCCCGCTCACACTCACTCCCCTCACATTCACTCCCCTCACACACACTCCCCTCACACACTCCCCTCACACTCACTCCCATCACACACTCCCCTCACACACACTTCCCCTCACACTCACTCCCCTCACATTCACTCCCTTCACACACACTCCACTCACACTCACTTCCCGAACACACGCTCCCCTCACTCACACTCCCCATACACACACTCCTCTCACACACACCCCTCACACACACTCCCCTCACACACACTCACTTCACACTCACTCCCTTAACACTCCCCTCACTCCTCTCACACTCACTCCCCTCACACACACACCCCTCACAATCACTCCCCTCCCACTCACTCCCCTCACAATCACTCCCCTCCCACTCACTCCCCTCACACACTCCCCTCACACTCACTCCCCTCACACACACTCCCCTCACACACACTCCCCTCACACATACTCCCCTCACACTCACTCCCCTCACACTCACTCCCCTCACACACACTCCCTAAACACTCACTCCACTCACACTCACTTCCCGAACACACGCTCCCCTCACACACACTCCCCTCACACACTCCCCCCTCACACACTCCCCCCTCACACACTCCACCCTCACACTCACTCCCCTCACAGTCACTCCCCTCACACACTCCCCTCACACACTCCCCTCACACACACTCTCACACTCACCCTCCTCACACTCACTCCCCTCACACTCACTCCCCTCACACTCACTCCCCTCACACTCACTCCCCTCACACTCACTCCCCTCACACACACACCCCTCACACTCACTCCCCTCACTCACTCCCCTCACACTCACTCCCCTCACACTGACACACACTCACTTCACACTCACTCCCTTAACACTCCCCTCACTCCTCTCACACTCACTCCCCTCACACACACACCCCTCACAATCACTCCCCTCCCACTCACTCCCCTCACAATCACTCCCCTCCCACTCACTCCCCTCACACACTCCCCTCACACTCACTCCCCTCACACTCACTCCCTTCACACTCACTCCACTCACACTCACTTCCCGAACACACGCTCCCCTCACACACACTCCCCTCACACACTCCCCCCTCACACTCACGCCCCTCACACACTCCACCCTCACACTCACTCCCCTCACATTCACTCCCCTCACACACTCCCCTCACACACTCCCCTCACACACACTCTCACACTCACCCTCCTCACACTCACTCCCCTCACACTCACTCCCCTCACACTCACTCCCCTCACACTCACTCCCCGCACACTCACTCCCCTCACACTCACTCCCCTCACACACACACCCCTCACACTCACTCCCCTCACTCACTCCCCTCACACTCACTCCCCTCACACTCACTCCCCTCACACTCACTCCCCTCACACACACTCCCCTCACACTCACTCCATTCACACTCACTTCCCGAACACACACTCCCCGTACACACACTCCTCTCACACTCACTCCCCTCACACACACACTCCACTCACACACACTCCCCTCACACACACTCCCTTTACACTCCCCTCACACTCACTCCCCTCACACACACACCCCTCACAATCACTCCCCTCACACTCACTCCCCTCACACATTCCCCACACACACTCCCCTCACACTCACTCGCCTCACACTCACTCCCCGCACACACACTCCACTCACACTCACTCCCCTCACACTCACTCACTCTCCTCACTCACTCCCCTCACACACACTCCCCTCACACACACTTCCCCTCACACACACTCCACTCACACTCACTTCCCGAACACACGCTCCCCTCACACAAACTCCCCTCACACTCCCCTCACACTCACTCCCTTTACACTCCCCTCACACTCACTCCCTTCACACTCCCCTCATACTCACTCCCCTCACACTCACTCCCCTCACACTCACTCACCTCACACTCACTCACCTCACACTCACTCCCCTCACACTCACTCCCCTCACATTCACTACCCTCACATTCACTCCCCTCACACACTCCCCTCACACACTCCCCTCACACTCACTCCCTTCACACTCACTCCCTTCACTCACTCCTCTCACACTCACTCCCCTCACACACTCCCCTCACACTCACTCTCTTCACACTCATTCCCCTCACACTCCCCTCACACACACTCCCCTCACACACACTCACCCTCACACTCCCCTCACACACACACACCCTCACACTCACTCCCCTCACACTCACTCCCCGCACACTCACTCCCCGCACACTCACTCCCCTCACACTCACTCCCCTCACACACACACCCCTCACACTCACTCCCCTCACTCACTCCCCTCACACTCACTCCCCTCACACTCACTCCCCTCACACTCACTCCCCTCACACACACTCCCCTCACACTCACTCCATTCACACTCACTTCCCGAACACACACTCCCCGTACACACACCCCTCTCACACTCACTCCCCTCACACACACACTCCACTCACACACACTCCCCTCACACACACTCCCTTTACACTCCCCTCACACTCACTCCCCTCACACACACACCCCTCACAATCACTCCCCTCACACTCACTCCCCTCACACATTCCCCACACACACTCCCCTCACACTCACTCCCTTCACACTCACTCCCCTCACTCACTCCTCTCACACTCACTCCCCTCACACACTCCCCTCACACTCACTCTCTTCACACTCACTACCCTCACATTCACTACCCTCACATTCACTCCCCTCACACACTCCCCTCACACTCATTCCCTTCACACTCACTCCCCTCACTCACTCCTCTCACACTCACTCCCCTCATACACTCCCCTCACATTCACTCTCTTCACACTCACTCCCCTCACACTCCCCTCACACACACTCCCCTCACACACACTCACCCTCACACTCCCCTCACACACACACACCCTCACACTCACTCCCCTCACACTCACTCCCCTCACACACACTCCCCTCACACACACACACCCTCACACGCACTCCCCTCACACGCACTCCCCTCACACTCACTCCCCTCACACTCACTCCCCTCACACACACTCCCCTCACACACACTCCCCTCACACACACTCACCCTCACACTCCCCTCACACACACACACCCTCACACTCAACCCCCTCACACACACTCCCCTCCCCTCACACCCCCACCCACCCCTCCACGTAGTTAGCCTGTCCACCGCCCTCCCCTGAGCTCCATAACTGCTCTCTCCACCCAGACCCCAAACCTCTCTCTCCCCGTGGTCTGCAACCTTCCTCTCTGTCCAGGCCCACAACCTCTCTCCGGGCCCTGCGGCACATTCTCTTCCCACCACCCCCCCTCCCAATCCACTTTCTCTGCCCAGAGTACTTGCTGCTCGTCCAATCAGAGACTTCCTCCCCCACATTTCAGAGAGTGTGAGGAGTGACTTACCCGCCGACTGGCACCGTGCCCAGTGGCTGCGAGGGTCACACACAATGGGGGCCACAATCTGGGACACGAGCTGTGGGTCGGACAAACCTGCTGGAATCTACCAGCTTCTACTGCACAAACCTGGGTCCTCAATGGGGAGCGATGCAAATTAACGTCCTGGGAAGAGACTAAATGGAACCTACAAGATCAAGAAATGCAGTTCATCGCGACAATTGTGACAAACACCCTATTCATGGAAAATGGTGAAGAACGTTCTGGAAGAATTAGTGTTTTGAAGGACTTCCTTAAAGCATTAACACAAACTCTGGAAGCGACATCCATTTGCAAGGAAAGGTAATGATGGTGTTTTGAGGAAGCTATAAGACTCTCGGCCCTGGTGGACGGTGCACGCACACCCTGCCACAAACAACTGTCTCTAAAAGCTGCTTTTGATTTTGCTTTAAGTAGTAGAAAGACCAGCAGCCGGATCAGTCCACAGGTACAGCTGAATATGCGCAGCTCCCCACTCTGGAATACAGAACCTACTCGAGGTGGCCTGAAAAGTCACTCATTGTTTCACAGATTTTAGTGCTGACAGATTAATTATATAACCCGATGCCATTTCAAGGAGTCCACCAGCTTCCCCTGACTTTTAGCCTTTGGCAGAATTCCTCTACTTTTAATTATGTTTTGGTGAGTGATGTTGCGACCTATAATAATAATAATCTTTATTATTGTCACAAGTAGGCTTCCATTAACACTGCAATGTAGTTACTGTGAAAATTCCCTAGTCGCCACATTCCGGCGCCTGTTCGGGTACACAGAGGGAGAATTCAGAATGTCCAAATAAATAAAAGCAAATTACTGCAGATGCTGGAATCTGAAACCAAAGAGAAAATGCAGGAAAATCTCAGCAGGTCTGGCAACATCTGTAGGGAGAGAAAAGAGCTAACGCTTCGAGTCCGATGACCCTTTGTCAAAGATAAAAGACAGAGAAAGTGGTGAATATTTATACTGTGGAGTGAGAGAATGAAAGATGAGCCATAGCCACAGAAACCAAGGGAACAGAGTGCTAATGGCCACAGAAACCAAGGGAACAGAGTGCTAATGGCAGTCCCCAGAGAGGACAAAAGATGTGAAATGCCAAACTGCAGGGAAACTAACATCAGCGGGTAAACTGTGACAGATGTAAATGTGGGTAAGGGGAGAAGCAAAGGAGAGAAAGGGTAAGGAAAGGCGGATATGATGAGGGGAGTTAAATATATGTAAAGAAAGACAAGAAAGAAAGAAATGGTAAAAAAAACAGTTTAAATGAAATGGGTGAAAACAAATGGGTCGAGGTGGGATAGAGCTAATCATCTGAAGTTGTTGAATTCGATGTTGAGACCAGAAGGCTGTAGCGTGCCTAACCCGAAGATGAGATGCTGTTCCTCCAGTTTGCATTGAGCTTCACTGGAACACTGCAGAAGGCCAAGGACAGACATGTGGGCATGGGAGCAGGGTCTGGTGAAAAAATGGCAAGCAACGGGAAGGTCAGGGTCCTGAATACGCACAGACCGAAGATGCTCAGCAAAGCGATCACCCAGTCTGCAGTGGGACAGTGTAGAGGGAGTTTTACTCTGTATCTAACCCCGTGCTGTACCTGCCCTGGGAGTGTTTGATGGGGACAGTGTAGAGGGAGCTTTACTCTGTATCTAACCCCGTGCTGTACCTGTCCTGGGAGTGTTTGATGGGGACAGTGTCGAGGGAGCTTTACTCTGTATCTAACCCCGTGCTGTACCTGTCCTGGGAGTGTTTGATGGGGACAGTGTAGAGGGAGCTTTACTCTGTATCTAACCCCGTGCTGTACCTGTCCTGGGAGTGTTTGATGGGGACAGTGTAGAGGGAGCTTTACTCTGTATCTAACCCAGTGCTGTACCTGTCCTGGGAGTGTTTGATGGGGACAGTGTCGAGGGAGCTTTACTCTGTATCTAACCCCGTGCTGTACCTGTCCTGGGAGTGTTTGATGGGGACAGTGTAGAGGGAGCTTTACTCTGTATCTAACCCCGTGCTGTACCCGTCCTGGGAGTGTTTGATGGGGACAGTGTAGAGGGAGCTTTACTCTGTATCTAACCCCGTGCTGTACCTGTCCTGGGAGTGTTTGATGGGGACAGTGTAGAGGGAGCTTTACTCTGTATCTAACCCCGTGCTGTACCTGTCCTGGGAGTGTTTGATGGGGACAGTGTAGAGGGAGCTTTACTCTGTATCTAACCCCGTGCTGTACCTGTCCTGGGAGTGTTTAATGGGGACAGTGTAGAGGAAGCTTTACTCTGTATCTAACCCCGTGCTGTACCTGTCCTGAGTGTTTGATGCGGACAGTGCAGAGAGAGCTTTAGTCTGTATCTAACCCTGTGCTGTACCTGTCCTGTGAGTGTTTGATGGGGAGAGTGTAGAGGTAGCTTTACTCTATCTAACCCTGTGGTCCACCTGTCCTGGGAGTGTTTGAAGGGGACAGTGTAGAGGGAGCTTTACTCTGTATCTAACCCCGTGCTGTACCTGTCCTGGGAGTGTTTGATGGGGACAGTGTAGAGGGAGCTTTACTCTGTATCTAACCCCGTGCTGTACCTGTCCTGGGAGTGTTTGATGGGGACAGTGTAGAGAGAGCTTTACTCTATCTAACCCCGTGGTCCACCTGTCCTGGGAGTGTTTGAAGGAGACAGTGTCGAGGGAGCTTTACTCTGTATCTAATCACGTGCTGTACCTGCCCTGAGAATGTTCGATGGGGACAGTGTAGAGTGAGCTTTACTCTGTATCTAACCACGTGCTGTACCTGTCCTGGGAGTGTTTGATGGGGACAGTGTAGAGGGAGTTTTACTCTGTATCTAACCCCGTGCTGTACCTGTCCTGGGAGTGTTTGATGGGGACAGTGTAAAGGGAGCTTTACTCTGTATCTAACCCCGTGCTGTACCTGTCCTGGGAGTGTTTGATGGGGACAGTGTAGAGGGAGCTTTACTCTGTATCTAACCCTGTGCTGTACCTGTCCTGGGAGTGTGATGGGGACAGTGTAGTGGGAGCTTGACTCTGTATCTAACCCCGTGCTGTACCTGTATTGGGAGTGATTGTTGGGGACTGTGTTGCAGGGAGTTTTAGAACATCTTCCTGATTGTTGGAAAGATCCTTGTTTCAATGCAGTGCTTTGAATTGACACTCAGTCCTTTTCTTACTCTTTTGAGTTGACCTGTGAACTTGGATCTTTCACTAGTTAATCTCCTATCCACCATCGTGCCGTCTCTGAGCTCAGCCTCTGCACGAAATCCACCTCTTGTTCCCTGGACCATATTCCCACTAAACTGCTGACCTTGCCCCTCCCCGGGGCTCACTTTAGTCAATATTGCGAATGGTCTCTCTGCTCCGGAGTCTGCCTTTCCACAAATCAGCCAACATGGTGATGGCACTAAAGATTTGGGAGCGTTTGAGCGTGAGAACATCTCCGGACAGATCATCATTGCAGTTCGTGTGCTGACATCTTGAAATTTCTTCCAGATGTCATAAAAGTTCTGCAGGATCATAGAATTTCTACAGTGCAGAAGGAGGCCATTCAACCCATTGAGTCTGCACCAACCCTCCGAAAGAGCACCCTGCCTAGGCCCACTCCCCTGCCCTATCCCCGACGGGTGGCACAGTAGTACAGTGGTTAGCACTGTTGCTTCACAGCGCCAGGGTCCCGGGTCCAATTACCGGCTTGGGTCACTGTCTGTGCGGACTCTGCACGTTCTCCCCATGTCTGCGTGGGTTTCCTCCGGGTGCTCCCGTTTCTTCCAAGAAGTCCCCAAAGACGTGCTGTTAGTTGAATTGGACATTCTGAATTCTCCCTCTGTGTACCCGAACAGGCGCCGGAATGTGGTGACTAGTGGCTTTTCACAGTAACTTCATTGCAGTGTTAATGTAAGCCTACTTGTGACAATAATAAAGATTATTATTATTAAGCTCGCTCTCCGTTGCCTTGCCCGCCGTCTCCTCCGAGGCCTTTCCGTTGTTGTCTGGCTGATGGCATCTCGGGTTGTTTATCATAGATAGTTGAGTTCCATCCTTACCAATCCAATAATAACCAATCTACAATGTCTTCTATTCCTGCTCTGGCACTGTTACATCCAGTGTTCCCCAAGGATTTATCCTTGGCTCGTATTTATCGTCTACAAACTTCCTCTTTGGTTAAGCAACATCTCGATTTCAAATTTCTCATCCTTGTTTGCAAACCCCCTGCACGATATTGACCCTCCAAATCTCTGCAAAGTCCTGCAGCGCTCTTAAGACCTCCCACCTCTGAAACATCCGCAAATTGAATAGTTCCATCATTGCTGGTTGCATCTTTAGCAGTGAATTTCCTCCCTTAACCTCTCTGACTCAGCAGTACTTTAAGATATTCCGTATAACCTACCTTTCTGACAAAACAATTAATCACCTGCCTGAATATGTTATGTAGCTGGTTTCAAATATTTTAAAATTCTGTGTTCGCCCCTACTAATCTACTGTCACCCTTTTAACCTAATTTCCCAATTGACAGTAGACTGCTAATCCCCTCATTTATCTTATTTATGTTCAGTACTGTGTTATGATCACTCTTTCCCAGAGGATGGTGATAGCGTCCGTACACAAAACAAGATCCAAGATAGTCCATTCCCTGGTCAATTCATGAAATATTGTTTGAAGAAACACTCAAATGCATTCCGTGAACTCCTCCAAACGCCTTCTGATGACATGATTGGTCAGTTTTAAATGAAAATCAAAGTCCACCGCGATTATTGCATTGCTTTTGTAACAAGTTCCTTTTCGATGTTGAAGGAGAGATTAAATAAATTGAAATAAAATTTTGAAGATTGAAGATTAAAGATTGAAGCCACTGATAGCTGTTCTCTACCTTGCTGTCATATTCAATTCCGAGATAAGCTTCCAACCTTGTGTGCATCATTCCCGATATCCACCTTTGCAACAGTTTCTGACTTTGCTCCACTTCAGATTATCTGTTCCTGGAACCCAGATTCACATCTGTTTTGCCTCTGGGCAGGACTATCCCAGTGCACTCTGGCCGGCTTATATTACACCTTCTATAAATGTTATGTCATCCAAAACTCTGCCTTTACCGACAGCATGTTCTGTACTCACCCCCCCCCCCCCCCCCCCCCCGGCCTTGCTGGATTGGATTGGCTCTAGGGCTGGTTTAGCTCAGTGGGCTAGACGGTTGGTTTGTGATGCAGAAGAGTGCCAGCAGCACGGTTCAATTCCCGTACCAGCCTCCCCGAACAGGCGCCGGAATGAGGTGACTAGGGGCTTTTCACAGTAACTTCATTGCAGTGTTAATGTAAACCGACTAGTGACAATAAAGGTTATTTATTTAGGTTCCCCAGCCACCCCCGTGTCTGGGATTACACTGGCTCAGCAACCCCCCCCCCCCCCGTGTCTGCTGGATTTCACTGGATCAGGTCCCCCCCGGCCCCGTGTCTGCTGGATTACACTGGATCAGCAACCCCCCCCCCCCCCCCGTGTCTGCTGGATTTCACTGGATCAGGTCCCCCCCGGCCCCGTGTCTGCGGGATTACACTGGCTCAGCACCCAGCCCCCCCCCCGTGTCTGCTGGATTACACTGGATCAGGTCCCCCCCCCCGTGTCTGCTGGATTACACTGGATCAGGTCCCGTCCCCCGTCCCCGTGTCTGCTGGATTACACTGGATCATGTTCCCCCCCCCCAGTGTCTGCTGGATTACACTGGCTCATGTCGTCCCCCCCCTCGTGTCTGCTGGATTACACTGGGTCATGTTCCCTCCACCACCCCCCCGCCCCCCGTGTCTGCTGGATTGCACTGGATCATGTCCCCCCCCCCCCGTGTCTGCTGGATTACACTGGCTCATGTCCCCCCCCCCCCGTGTCTGCTGGATTACACTGGCTCATGTTTCCCTCCACCCCCCCCCCCCCACCACCCGTGTCTGCTGGATTGCACTGGCTCATGTTCCCGCCCCCCCCCCGTGTCTGCTGGATTACACTGGCTCATGTTTCCCCCCCCCTGGCTGCGGGATTACACTGGCTCATGTTCCCGCCCCCCCCCCCCCCCCCCCCGTGTCTGCTGGATTACACTGGCTCAGGTTCCCCCGTGTCTGCTGGATTACACTGGCTCAGGTTCCCCCGTGTCTGCTGGATTACACTGGCTCAGGTTCCCCCCTGTCTGCTGGATTACACTGGCTCAGATTCCCCTGTGTCTGCTGGATTACACTGGCTCAGGTTCCCCCGTGTCTGCTGGATTACACTGGCTCAGTTCTTGCACCATCTTGCCTTTTAAATTCTCAGCCTTGTTTTCAAATCCCTCCAGGAGTTTTCTGCTCCTTTTCTCTCTAATTCCAAACTGCACACCTATAAGACCATAAGAAATAGGACCAGGAGGAGGCCATTCGGCCCCTCCAGCCAGCTCCACCGTTCAATTGGATTGTGGCTGATTCGACATTCCTCACGTTCCTGCCCTCTCTCCGAGACCCTGGATTCCCTCACTGATCAGGAATCTGTCTCAGCTTTAACTATACACAAGGACTCTGCCCCCACAGCTCTCTGTGGTAAGGAGTCCCAACGATTCACAACCCTCTGAAAGAAGAAAATCCTCCTCATCTCAGTCTGAAACTGGCTCCCCTTTATTCTGAGACTCTGCCCTCTGATCCCACGAGGGGAAACGTCCTCTCAGCATGGTCGGCCCCTTAAGAATCCGACCTCTCAATTCCGGAGAGTCAGGGGGCAGAGTTGAATATGGTAGCCATCACAAAGGAGAAAGTGCTAGAGAAACTAAGAGGTCTAAAAATTGATAAATCTCCAGGCCCAGATGGACTACATCCTAGAGTTCTAAAGGAGATAGCTGAAGAAATAGTGGAGGCGTTAGTTATGATCTTTCAAAAGTCACTGGAGTCCGGGAAAGTCCCAGAGGATTGGAAAATCGCTGTTGTAACCCCCCTGTTCAAGAAGGGAACAAGGAAAAAGATGGAAAATTATAGGCCAATTAGCCTAACCTCGGTTGTTGGCAAGATTCTAGAATCCATTGTTAAGGATGAGATTTCTAAATTCTTGGAAGTGCAGGGTCAGATTAGGACAAGTCAGCATGGATTTAGTAAGGGGAGGTCGTGCCTGACAAACCTGTTAGAGTTCTTTGAAGAGATAACAAATAGGTTAGACCAAGGAGAGCCAATGGATGTTATCTATCTTGACTTCCAAAAGGCCTTTGATAAGGTGCCTCACGGGAGACTGCTGAGTAAAATAAGGGCCCATGGTATTCAAGGCAAGGTACTAACATGGATTGACGATTGGCTGTCAGGCAGAAGGCAGAGAGTTGGGATAAAAGGTTCTTTTTCGGAATGGCAATCGGTGACAAGTGGTGTCCCACAGGGTTCAGTGTTGGAGCCACAGCTGTTCTCGTTATATATTAACGATCTAGATGACGGGACTGGGGGCATTCTGGCTAAGTTTGCCGATGATACAAAGGTAGGTGGAGGGACAGGTAGTATGGAGGAGGTGGGGAGGCTGCAGAAAGATTTAGACAGTTTAGGAGAGTGGTCCAAGAAATGGCTGATGAAATTCAACGTGGGCAAGTGCGAGGTCTTGCACTTTGGAAAAAAGAATAGAGGCAGAGGCATGGACTATTTTCTAAACGGTGACAAAATTCATAATGCCGAAGTGCAAAGGGACTTGGGAGTCCTAGTCCAGGATTCTCTAAAGGTAAACTTGCAGGTTGAGTCCGTAATTAAGAAAGCAAATGCAATGTTGTCATTCATCTCAAGAGGCTTGGAATATAAAAGCAGGGATGTACTTCTGAAGCTTTATAAAGCATTAGTTAGGCCCCATTTAGAATACTGTGAGCAATTTTGGGCCCCACACCTCAGGAAGGACATACTGGCACTGGAGCGGGTCCAGCGGAGATTCACACGGATGATCCCAGGAATGGTGGGCCTAACATACGATGAACGTCTGAGGATCCTGGGATTATATTCATTGGAGTTTAGGAGGTTGAGGGGAGATCTAATAGAAACTTACAAGATAATGAATGGCTTAGATAGGGTGGATGTAGGGAAGTTGTTTCCATTAGCAGGGGAGACTAGGACCCGGGGGCACAGCCTTAGAATAAAAGGGAGTCACTTTAGAACAGAGATGAGGAGAAATTTCTTCAGCCAGAGAGTGGTGGGTCTGTGGAATTCATTGCCACAGAGGGCGGTGGAGGCCGGGACGTTGAGTGTCTTTAAGACAGAAGTTGATAAATTCCTGATTTCTCGAGGAATTAAGGGCTATGGAGAGAGAGCGGGTAAATGGAGTTGAAATCAGCCGTGATTGAATGGTGGAGTGGACTCGATGGGCCGAATGGCCTTACTGCCGTTCCTATGTCTTATGGTCTTCTCAATTGCAAGGAGTAAATTCCCAACCTATTTAACCTTTGCTCAGAAGACAATCCCTCCATACCGGGGATCATCCTGGTGAACCTTTTCTGAACTCCCTCCAATTATATAATATTGTCATGGGAGTGTCCCTTTAAGAAAAGTTTTTGTCTTATCACATGGCTTCAGTGATGTCATTGTGTGGGTGGAGCTGGGCTGTGGCGCTGTGAGTTTTTACTTTCACTTTGAGTTTTGGACTGGTTTTAACTGCACAGGTTGAAAGAAGTGACTTTCTCTGTCTTCATTTTAAAAGCTGTTTCCAGACTGCTTGGTAACTTAAAAGAGATAATTGCCCTCTGGAAGAAATTCAAACCTGCCATTTGAAAAGGGGAACAGAGTGTCAATAACAAGCCTTATACCAGTGAGGGCCGTGTGCTGGGCCACGCCTTTGAAAAGGGGTTTCTGGTTTTACTTGGATTTTGTTATTGAATTGGAACAGTTAAAGGGTAATTCATGAAGGGTTATACATAGATTACTGTCGCTGTGTGGGGAGTCTTTATGTTTGTAGTTGATTAAAATTCTTGCTGTGTGCGTTTATACAAATGTTAACTAAGTTCTTCGAATAAAACTTATTTTTTTGATCCACGGGCAGCACGGTAGCATTGTGGATAGCACAATTGCTTCACAGCTCCAGGGTCCCAGGTTCAATTCCCGGCTTGGGTCACTGTCTGTGCGGAGTCTGCACATTCTCCCCGTGTGTGCGTGGGTTTCCTCCGGGTGCTCCGGTTTCCTCCCACAGTCCAAAGATGTGCAGGTTAGGTGGATTGGCCATACTAAATTGCCCTTAGTGTCCAAAATTGCCCTTAGTGTTGGGTGGGGTTACTGGGTTACGGGGATAGGGTGGAGGTGTGGACCTTGGGTAGGGTGCTCTTTCCAAGAGCCAGTGCAGACTCGATGGGCCGAATGGCCTCCTTCTGCACTGTAAATACTGTGAAAGTGCCTAAGAAGTCTGTTGACTAACAGCTGAAAGACAGGCTCCTCTGCTCACCCCAGCCACATTCAATAAACAGTTAGAGGTCAGGTGAACTCAATAATATACTTTGGAGTTTTTAAACCCTGGCCCATAACAATATCTTTCCTGAAATAACAGGACCACAACTGCTCTCAGTGCTCCAGATGTGGTCTTACCAGTACCTTGTACAGTTGCAGCAAGACTTGCCGACTCTTGTACGCCAAACTCCTTGTAATAAGGACCAGCCTTCCATTCCCCTTCCTGATTCCCTGCTGCCCCCGTGCGCTAACTTTCTGTTTTGTTTACAAGTCCCCCCAAGTCCCTCTGTGTTGCAGCTTGTCGCTATTAAAATAATACTCTGTTCTTTTGTTCTCTCTTCCAAAATGAATAACCTTTGATAAAATAAGACAGGATCTGTCCAAGGTTAACTGGAAGCAGCTACTTGTCGGAAAATCTACATCAGTCTAGTGGGATTCATTCAAAAAGGAAACCGAGCGAGTACAGGGGCAAAATGTTCCCGTGATAGTGAACGGTGGGAGCAACAAGTCCAGAGAACCCTGGATGTCAAGGGATACCCAGAGTTGGATAAGGAGAAAAATGGAGGCTCATGGCAGATACCGAGAACTCAAAAAACTGGAAGGCCTAGAGGAATATAGAAAGTACAGGGGGTGACTGGATAAGCTGAGGTTGTTTTCTCTGGAGCAGAGGAGGCTCAGGAAGGACCTGATTGAGGTGTATAGAATTATGTGCGACATAGGACAGATAGAAAGTCACTTTTCTCCTGAGTGAAGGGGTCAATAACTAGATGTTTCGACACTCGGCGAGTACGCGGTCAATTCCAGTCCCACAGACCCGCAATCCCAACACAAGTGAATTAACCAATAATTTGTATATTTTCCTGAGATCATGTATCCTTGACTGCTCCAATAAATTACAGGCACCAGATTTGTAAGTAAAACATTAAAAAAAACTTTATTTAGAACAGTAAAAGTGGTAAACATGTAATGGTGATGATATAACAATGGTCTGTTAATCTAATTATTCCCTAACCACTGCCCCGCCCTCCACCCTCACACAAAACGGACACACACTGGGGTAGGTGAGGATCAAAATAACGGGGATTAAACTGGGAATGAGTGCTGGGCATCTTCGCAGCTGAGGTTGCAGTCTTTGTAGTGGGCGGTCTTCTTGGGATGTGGAGTGTTGAGACCCACCGGTTGGATCTGATCTTTGAGGGTGTGCCTTCAATTAGAACTCTCAGGCCGTAAGCCTTCCTCTGGGGAATCGCCTTCACTTTTACTGACCTGGGCTTTCACACGGAAGATCCCCCCTCAGGTCTGTTCAATTCTAACTTGTGTCTATCAGGCTCACTTAGTTAAATCCAGGATTCTCAACCGGAGAATTTTAAATGGGTTTTCAAACAGCTCCTGTGCCTGTAGGTGGCGCTGGGGTGGCTCCTCCTGCAGGTCAAACTGAGAGAATGGGCTTCACCTTGAACCTCCAAAAAGAACCTACCGGGTGAGAGAGAATTCGGAATTCTGGTTACACAGTTGCTTAATCAAAATGGAAATGATTACTTGCCAACGGCTCACAGGTCACACAGAAAGAGGAAGGCATTTAGTCACAAGAGGTTTTCAAGAATGTTGCCAGGGCTAGAAAAGTAGTTGCCAGCTAGGAGGAGATATTTGATAGGTCGGAGTTATTTTCGTCGGAACAAAGGCTGAGGGGTGACTTAATTGAGGTGGACAAAATTATGAGGGGGAGAGATAGAGTGGACAGGATAAAATTGCTTCCCTAGGTGAAGAATTCTAGAACCAGGGGATATAGATTTAAGATAAGAGGCAGAAGGTGTCGAGGGGACATGAGGAACATTTTTACCCAGAGGGTAGAGGGAGTCTGGAATTCGTTGCCCGGGTTGGTGGTGGAGGCAGAGACCCTAAACTCTTTTAAAAGGTACCTGAATTTGAATTTGCTTTATTGTTACGTGTACCGAGGTACAGTGAAAAGTATTCTGCCTACAGTCCAGACAGATTGTTATAGGACATACAATAGATACACAATATAAATACAAAGACACCGGCATCGGGTGAAGAATAAGGAATGTAGTACTACTCAGTAGAGAAGATGTGCGGAGAGATCAGTTCAGTCCATAAGAGGGTCATTCAGGAGTCTGGTGACAGCGGGGAAGAAGAGTCTGTTCGTGCGTGTTCTCAGACTTGTGTATCTCCTGCCCGATGGAAGAAGTTGGAAGAGTGAGTAAGCCGGGTGGGAGGGATCTTTGATTATGCTGCCCGCTTTCCCCAGGCAGCGGGAGGTGTAGACCTGGATCTGCGGCTTACGTGCTGTAGGATACAGGGCTATGGGCTGGGTGCAGGAAGGTGGGATTAGAAAGGACAGCTGGGTGTTCTCGGGCTGGCATGGAGAAGATGGGCCGAATGGCCTCCTTCTGTGCTGTAAGTTCTTTGATTCTATGAATCTGAGCCGTTTCTCCCCAGGCTTTTAATCAGAAATTAAACTTTCAGAGGCGGCTGGAGAGAGTTTTGATCCTGCCTTCGCTGCTAGAGTGTCTGGACCTGTGTCCCTGCTGCTGCCTTGGCCTGAGTAGAACCGAGTGCAAGATGGAGCCTGCCTTCTTTGCCACAATGTTCTGGAACTACTTCAACCAATCAGAATCGAAAACCAGCAAGCCCCGGGATTCCAAGTCTGCAGAATTGTGGAATCCAACATCACAGAACGAGGGAGTTACACAAAAAAGCGAGATTTCAACATGAGGACCCTTACACCGGGGGGGGGGGGGGGGGGGGGGGGCGTTACAGGTTTACGTTCAGGGGCAGGAGGTTCAGAGATGTGAGGAAAGAGGGTGGTGGGAATCTGGAACCCAGTGCCTGAATGGATGGTAGGGCAGGAACCCTCATAACTTTTAAGAAGTATTTCTAAGCATTTGAAACACCCGAGTTTACAAGGCTCCGGATCAATGCTGCAAAACAAATAGATCGGTGCTCGATGGTGGCACGGATTTTTAAATTCCTCGCTGGTTTACCCTCGTAGTTTATTTTCTCTTTCTTTATTTTCTTTTTAATCCTCCTTTGCTGGATTCTGAATTGATAAGAACATAAGAACTAGGATCAGGAGTTGGCCATCTGGCCCCTCGAGCCTGCTCCACCATTCAATGAGATCATGGCTGATCTTTTGTGGACTCAGCTCCACTTTCCGGCCCGAACACCATAACCCTTAATCCCTTTATTCTTCAAAAAACTATCTATCTCTATCTTAAAAACATTTAATGAAGGAGCCTCTACTGCTTCACTGGGCAAGGAATTCCATAGATTCACAACCCTTTGGGTGAAGAAGTTCCTCCTAAACTCGGTCCTAAATCTACTTCCCCTTATTTTGAGGCTATGCCCCCTAGTTCTGCTTTCACCCGCCAGTGGAAACAACCTGCCCGCATCTATCCTATCGATTCTCTTCATAATTTTATATGTTTCTATAAGGTCCCCCCTCATCCTTCTAAATTCCAACGAGTACAGTCCCAGTCTACTCAACCTCTCCTCATAAGCCGATCCTCTCAACTCCGGAATCAACCGAGTGAATCTCCTCTGCACACCCTCCAGTGCCAGTACGTCCTTTCTGAAGTAAGGAGACTAAACCTGTACACAGTGCTCCAGGTGTGACCTCACCAACACCCGATTCAGCTGCAACATAACCTCCCTGTTTTTAAACTCCATCCCTCTAGCAATGAAGGACAACATTCCATTTGTCTTCTTAATTACCTGCTGCACCTGCAAATCAACTTTTTGTGATTCATGCACAAGGACACCCAGGTCCCTCTGCACAGCAGCAAGCTGCAATTTGTTACTATTTAAATAGTCCATTTTGCTGTTATTCCTACCAAAATGGATGACCTCACATTTATCAACAATGTACTCCTTGCCCACTCAATTAAACTGTCTAAATCCCTCTGCAGACTTTCCATGTCCTCTGCACTTTTTGCTTTACCACTCATCTTGGTGTCATCTGCGAACTTGGACACATTGCACTTGGTCCCCAACTCCAGATCATCTCTGTAAATTGTAAACAATTGCGGTCCCAACACTGATCCCTGAGGCACAACACTAGCCACTGATTGCCAACCAGAGAAACACCCCTTTATCCCCACTCTTTGCTTTCTGTTAGTTACCAATCCTCTATCCCTGCTAATACATTACCTGTAACCGTTTCTTATGCATCAGCCTTTTGTGGGGCACCTTGTCGAATGCCGGTTCCACCGGTTCCCCGTTGTCCACCTCGCTCGTAATGTCCTCAAAGAATTCCAGTAAATTAGCTGAACATGACCTGCCTTTCATGAACCCATGCTGTGTCTGCCCAATGGGACAATTTCTATCCAGGTGTCTCGCTATTTCTTCCTTGGTGATAGATTCAAGTATTTCCCCCACTACAGAAGTTAAGTTAACCGGCCTATAGTTACCAGCCTTTTGTCCGCCTACTTTTTTGAACAGTAGTGTCACATTTGCGGTTTTCCAATCTGCCTGAACCACCCCAGAGACCAGCAAATTTTGATAAATTACCACGAGAGCATTTGCTATTTACCCCACCATCGCTTTTATACCCAGGGGTGCATTCCATCAGGGCCAGGAGACTTGTCCATCTTTAGCCCCATTATCCCTGAGTTCGGATCTACCTGACTTTTGCCATCTTTTACGCTTTTTCTTTCAATATAACACTCTCCTTAGCTTCCCTGGTCTGCTATGCTTGGTTTCAAATTCCTTTCCTCCTTACTGGGAGTAATGAATTACCTCCTGAAATATCTATCGGTGCTTATTTACTGGTGTTCCTGCGAACCTACCTGCCCGGTCCACTCAAGCAAACTCTAACCTTATTTCGTTGTAATTCCTTTGATTTAAGTTAAACAGAGTTGTTTCCCACCCAAAATTTTCACTTCAAACTGAATATTAAATTCTATCATGTTATCATCACTTCCCGGGGAATCTATTACTCTGAGGTCATTTATTAAACCTGCCTCATTCGCCATTCATTACCAGATCCCAGATAACCTGTTCCCTGGTTGGCTCCATGACGGATTGCTCTGGAAAACTCTCCCTCATGCACTCAATTAATTTCTTGTCGTAGCTACCCTGTCCAATCTGCTAACCCAAACAACATGAAGATTAATGTTACCCACAATTATTGCTCTATTCTTTTTACATGCCCCTATTATTGTTGATTTATACCCTTTCCTACAACGTAGCATCTGTTTGGGGGCCTGTACCTTATTCCTACCAATGTCCCTCCACCAATTGGACTCTACACCATCTGAATCTAGATCGACCTACACAACTGTCCTCAGCTCATCTCTTATGACCAGTGGTACCCCACCACCTTTTCCTTTCTCTGTCGTTCCAAAAGGTCAAATTCCTCTGAATATTAAGTTTCCAGATTTGATCTCCCTGTAACTATATCCCCATAATGGCCATAGTGTCCAAAGGTTATGTGGGGTTACAGGGTTAGGGTGGGGAGTCGGGCCAAGGTGGGGTTACAGGGCGAGGGTGGGGAATCGGGCCTAGGTGGGGTTACAGGGTGAGGGTGGGGAATCGGGCCTAGGTGGGGTTACAGGGTGAGTGTGGGGAATCGAGCCTAGGTGGGGTTACAGGGTTAAGGTGGGGAGTCGGGCCTAGGTGGGGCTACAGGGCGAGGGTGGGAATCGGGCCTAGGTGGGGTTACAGGGTGAGGGTGGGGAATCAGGCGTAGGTGTGGTTACAGGATTAGGGTCGGGAATCGGGCCTAGGTGGGGTTACAGGGTTAGGGTCGGGAATCGGGCCTAGATGGGGTTACACGATTAGGGTCGGGAATCGGGCCTAGGTGGGGTTACAGGGTGAGGGTCAGGAATCGAGCCTAGGTGGGGTTACAGGGTGAGGGTGGGGAATCGAGCCTAGGTGGGGTTACAGGGTGAGGAATCGGGCCTAGGTGGGGTTACAGGGTGAGGGTGGGGAATCGGGCCCAGGTGGGGTTACAGAGCGAGGGTGGGGAATCGGGCCTAGGTGGGGTCACAGGGTGAGGGTGGGGAGTCGGGCCTAGGCAGGGTTACAGGGTGAGGGTGGGGAATCGAGCCTAGGTGGGGTTACAGGGTGAGGGTGGGGAGTCGGGCCTAGGTGGGGTTACAGGGTGAGGGTGGGGACTCGAGCCAAGGTGGGGTTATAGGGTTAGGGTGGGGATTCGGGCCTAGGTGGGGTTACAGGGTGAGGGTGGGGAATCGACCCTAGATGGGTTTACAGGGTTAGGGTGGGGAGTCGGGCCTAGGTGGGGTTACAGGGTGAGGGTGGGGAATCGAGCCCAGGTGGGGTTACAGGGTGAGGGTGGGGAATCGGGCCTAGGCGGGGTTACAGGGTGAGGGTGGGGAATCGGGCCTAGGTGGGATTACAGGATTAGGGTCGGGAATCGGGCCTAGGTGGGGTTACAGGATTAGGGTCGGGAATCGGGCCTAGGTGGGGTTACAGGGTGAGGGTCGGGAATCGAGCCTAGGTTGGGTTACAGGGTGAGGGTGGGGAGTCGGGCCTAGGTGGGGTTACAGGGTGAGGGTGGGGAATCGAGCCTAGGTGGGGTTACAGGGTGAGGGTGGGGAGTCGGGCCTAGGTGGGGTTACAGGGTGAGGGTGGGGAATCGGGCCTAGGTGGGGTTACAGGGTGAGGGTGGGGAATCGAGCCTAGGTGGGGATACAGGGTGAGGGTGGGGAATCAGGCCGAGATGGGGTTACAGGGTGAGGGTGGGGAATCGGGCCTAGGTGGGGTTACAGGGTGAGGGTGGGGAATCGGGCCTAGGTGGGGTTACAGGGTGAGTGTGGGGAATCGAGCCTAGGTGGGGTTACAGGGTTAAGGTGGGGAGTCGGGCCTAGGTGGGGCTACAGGGCGAGGGTGGGAATCGGGCCTAGGTGGGGTTACAGGGTGAGGGTGGGGAATCAGGCGTAGGTGTGGTTACAGGATTAGGGTCGGGAATCGGGCCTAGGTGGGGTTACAGGGTTAGGGTCGGGAATCGGGCCTAGATGGGGTTACACGATTAGGGTCGGGAATCGGGCCTAGGTGGGGTTACAGGGTGAGGGTCAGGAATCGAGCCTAGGTGGGGTTACAGGGTGAGGGTGGGGAATCGAGCCTAGGTGGGGTTACAGGGTGAGGAATCGGGCCTAGGTGGGGTTACAGGGTGAGGGTGGGGAATCGGGCCCAGGTGGGGTTACAGAGCGAGGGTGGGGAATCGGGCCTAGGTGGGGTCACAGGGTGAGGGTGGGGAGTCGGGCCTAGGCGGGGTTACAGGGTGAGGGTGGGGAATCGAGCCTAGGTGGGGTTACAGGGTGAGGGTGGGGAGTCGGGCCTAGGTGGGGTTACAGGGTGAGGGTGGGGAATCGACCCTAGATGGGTTTACAGGGTTAGGGTGGGGAGTCGGGCCTAGGTGGGGTTACAGGGTGAGGGTGGGGAATCGAGCCCAGGTGGGGTTACAGGGTGAGGGTGGGGAATCGGGCCTAGGCGGGGTTACAGGGTGAGGGTGGGGAATCGGGCCTAGGTGGGATTACAGGATTAGGGTCGGGAATCGGGCCTAGGTGGGGTTACAGGATTAGGGTCGGGAATCGGGCCTAGGTGGGGTTACAGGGTGAGGGTCGGGAATCGAGCCTAGGTTGGGTTACAGGGTGAGGGTGGGGAGTCGGGCCTAGGTGGGGTTACAGGGTGAGGGTGGGGAATCGAGCCTAGGTGGGGTTACAGGGTGAGGGTGGGGAGTCGGGCCTAGGTGGGGTTACAGGGTGAGGGTGGGGAATCGGGCCTAGGTGGGGTTACAGGGTGAGGGTGGGGAATCGAGCCTAGGTGGGGATACAGGGTGAGGGTGGGGAATCAGGCCGAGATGGGGTTACAGGGTGAGGGTGGGGAATCGGGCCTAGGTGGGGTTACAGGGTGAGGGTGGGGAATCGGGCCTAGGTGGGGTTACAGGCTGAGGGTGGGGAATCAGGCCTAGATGGAGTTACAGGGTGAGGGTGGGGAGTCGGGCCTAGGTGGGGTTACAGGGTGAGGGTGGGGAATCAGGCCGAGATGGGGTTACAGGGTGAGGGTGGAGAATCGGGCCTAGGTGGGGTTACAGGGTGAGGGTGGGGAGTCGGCCCTAGGTGGGGTTACAGGGAGAGGGTGGGGAGTCGGGCCTAGGTGGGGTTACAGGGTGAGGGTGGGGAATCGGGCCTAGGTGCGGTTACAGGATTAGGGTCGGGAATCGGGCCTAGGTGGGGTTACAGGGCGAGGGCGGGGAATCGGGCCTAGGTGGGGTTACAGGGTGAGGGTGGGGAGTCGGGACTAGGTGGGGTTACAGGGTGAGGGCGGGGAATCGAGCCTAGGTGGGGTTTCAGGGCGAGGGTGGGGAATCGGGCCTCGGTGGGGTTACAGGGTGAGGATGGGGAATCGGGCCTAGGTGGGGTTAAAGGCTGAGGGTGGGCAATCAGGCCTAGATGGAGTTACAGGGTGAGGGTGGGGAGTCGGGCCTAGGTGGGGTTACAGGGCGAGGGTGGGGAATTGGGCCTAGGTGGGGTTACAGGATTAGGGACGGGAATCGGGCATAGGTGGGGTTACAGGATTAGGGTGGGGAATCGGGCCTAGGTGGGGTTACAGGATTAGGGTCGGGAATCGGGCCTAGGCGGGGTTACAGGGTGAGGGTGGGGAATCGGGCCTAGGTGGGGTTACAGAATTAGGGTCGGGAATCGGGCCAAGGTGTGGTTACAGGGTGAGGGTGGGGAATCGGGCCTAGGTGGGGTTACAGAATTAGGGTCGGGAATCGGGCCAAGGTGTGGTTACAGGGTGAGGGTGGGGAATCGGGCCAAGGTGGGGTTCCAGGGTGAGGGTGGGGAGTCGGGCCAAGGTGGGGTTACAGGGCGAGGGTGGGGAATCGGGCCTAGGTGGGGTTACAGGATTAGGGTCGGGATTCAATGGGCCGAATCCCCTGCACTGTAGGAATTCTATGATCCAGGGTCCTGGTCGAGTGTATCACGTTCCCACGAGACGGCAGGTCTATCATGTCAGATACGGAGGAGAATTAGACGTTAAGACAGAGGATCAGAATTAGGCCACTCGGCCCATCGAGTCTGCTCCGCCATTAAATCATGGCTGATATTTTTCTCATCCCCATTCTCCTGCCTTCTCCCCATAACCCCAAATCCCCTTATTAATCAAGAACCTATCTATCTCTGTCTGAAAGACACTCTAAAATGCGCACACCCTAAACCGCGAACACCTTAATCCGCACACACCCTAAACCGCGAAAACCCTAAGCCGCACACACCCTAAACCGCACACACTCTAAACCACACACACACCTTAATCCGCACACACCCTAAACCGCGCACACCCTAAACCGCGCACACTCTAAACCACACACACACCTTAATCCGCACACACCCTAAACCGCGCACACCCTAATCCGTACACACCCTAAACCGCACACACACCCTAAACCGCACACACCCTAAACCGCACACACCCTGAACCGCACACACCCTAAACCGCACACCCTAAACCGCACACACCCTAAACCGCGTACACCCTAAACCGCTCACACCCTAAACCGCACACACACTAAACCGCGCACACCCTAAACCGCACACACTCTAAACCACACACACACCTTAATCCGCACACACCCTAAACCGCACACACCCTAAACCACACACACCCTAAACCGCACACACCCTGAACCGCACACACCCTGAACCGCACACACCCTAAACCGCACACCCTAAACCGCACACACCCTAAACCGCGTACACCCTAAACCGCACACACCCTAAACCGCACACACACTAAACCGCGTACACCCTAAACCGCACACACCCTAAACCGCGCATACACTAAACCGCGCTCACACCCTAAACCGCACACACCCTAAGCAGCACACACCCTAAACCGCACACACCCTAAACCGCACACACCCTAATCCGCACACACCCTAATCCGCACACACCCTAAACCGCGCACACCCTAAACTGCGCACACCCTAAACCGCGCACACCCAAAACCGCACACACCCTAAACCGCGCACACCCTAAACCGCACACACTCTAAACCACACACACACTTTAATCCGCACACACCCTAAACCGCGCACACCCTAATCCGTACACACCCTAAACCACACACACCCTAAACCGCACACACCCTAATCCGCGCTCATCCTAAACCACACACACCCTAATCCGCGCACATCCTAATCCGCGCTCATCCTAAACCACACACACCCTAAACCGCACACACCCTAATCCGCGCACATCCTAAACCACACACACCCTAAACCGCACACACACCCTAAACCACACACATCCTAAACCACACACACCCTAAACCACACACACCCTAAACCACACACACCCTAAACCACACACACCCTAAACCACACACACCCTAAACCACACACACCCTAAACCGCGCACACCCTAAACCGCGCACACACCCTAAACCACACACACCCTAAACCACACACACCCTAAACCACACACACCCTAAACCACACACACCCTAAACCACACACACCCTAAACCACACACACCCTAAACCGCGCACACCCTAAACCGCGCACACACCCTAAACCGCACACACACCCTAAACCGCACACACCCTAAACCGCACACACCCTAAACCACACACACCCTAAACCGCACACACACCCTAAACCGCGCACACCCTAAACCGCGCACACCCTAAACCGCAGACACAGTAAACCGCACACACACCCTAATCCGCAAACACCCTAAACCGCACACACCCTAAACCGCTCACACCCTAAACCGCGCACACCCTAAACCGCAGACACAGTAAACCGCACACACCCTAAACTGCACACACACCCTAATCCGCAAACACCCTAAACCGCACACACACCCTAAACCGCACACACCCTAAACCGCTCACACCCTAAACCGCGCACACCCTAAACCGCAGACACAGTAAACCGCACACACCCTAAACCGCTCACACCCTAAACCGCGCACACCCTAAACCGCAGACACAGTAAACCGCACACACCCTAAACCGCACACACACCCTAAACCGCACACACCCTAAACCGCTCACACCCTAAACCGCGCACACCCTAAACCGCAGACACAGTAAACCGCACACACCCTAAACCGCACACACACCCTAAACCGCACACACCCTAAAACGCACACACCCTAATCGGCGCACACCCTAAACCGCACACACCCTAAACCGCGCACACCCTAAACCGCAGACACAGTAAACCGCACACACCCTAAACCGCACACACACCCTAATCCGCGCACACCCTAATCCGCACACACCCTAAACCACACACACCCTAAACCGCACACACCCTAAACCGCACACACACCCTAATCCGCGCACACCCTAATCCGCACACACCCTAAACCGCACACTCCCTAAACCGCACACACCCTAAACCGCGCACACACCCTAAACCGCACACACCCTAAACCGCACACACACCCTTTTCCGCGCACACCCTAATCCGCACACACCCTAAACCGCACACTCCCTAAACCGCACACACACCCTAAACCGCGCACACACCCTCAACCGCACACACCCTAAACCGCACACACACCCTAAACCGCACACACCCGAAACCGCACACACACCCTAAACCGCACACACACCCTAAACCACACACACACCCTAAACCGCACACACCCTAAACCGCACACACCCTAAACCGCGCACACACCCTAAACCGCACACACACCCTAATCCGCGCACAGCCTAATCCGCACACACAGTAAACCGCACACACCCTAAACCGCACACACCCTAAACCGCACACACACCCTAAACCGCACACACCCTAATCTGCACACACAGTAAACCGCACACACCCTAAACCGCACACACACCCTAATCCGCACACACCCTAATCTGCACACACAGTAAACCGCACACACCCTAAACCGCACACACACCCTAATCCGCGCACAGCCTAATCCGCACACACAGTAAACCGCACACACCCTAAACCGCACACACCCTAAACCGCACACACACCCTAAACCGCACACTCCCTAATCCGCACACACCCTAATCCGCACACACCCTAAACCGCACACACCCTAAACCGCACACACCCTAAACGGCACACACCCTAATCCGCACACACCCTAAACCGCACACACCCTAATCCGCACACACCCTAAACCGCACACACCCTAAACCGCACACACCCTAAACCGCGCACACCCTAATCCGCACACACCCTAATCCGCGCACACCCTAAACCGCGCACACCCAAAACCGCGCACACCATAAACTGCGCACACCCTAAACCGCGCACCCCCTAAACCGCACACACCCTAAACTGCACACACAGTAAACCGCGCACACAGCCTAAACCGCGCACACCCTAAACCGCACACACACCCTAAACCGCACACACAGTAAACCGCGCACACACCCTAAACCGCGCACACACTAAACCGCACACACACATTACACTGCGCACACCCTAAACCGCACACACCCTAAACCGCACACACCATAAACCGCACACACCCTAAACTGCACACACACATTACACTGCGCACACCCTAAACCGCACACACCCTAAACCGCACCCACCCTAAACCGCACACACCCTACACCGCACACACACCCTACACCGCACACCACCCTAAACCGCGCACACACCCTAAACCGCACACACAGTAAACCGCACACACCCTAAACCGCACACACACACTAAACCGCACACACACCCTAAACCGCACACACACCCTAAACCGCACACACACCCTAAACCGCACACACACCCTAAACGGCACACACACCCTAAACGGCACACACCCTAAACCGCACACACACCCTAAACCGCACACACACCCTAAACCGCACACACACCCTAAACCGCACACACCCTAAACCGCACACACCCTAAACCGCGCACACCCGAAACCGCGCACACACCCTAAACCGCGCACACACCCGAAACCGCACAAACCTTAAACTGCACACACCTTAAACCGCGTAAACCCTAAACCGCACACACACTCTAAACCGCACACACCCTAAACCGCACCCACCCTAAACCGCGCACGCCCTAAACCGCACCCACCCTAAACCGCACTCACCCTAAACCGCACACACCCTAAACCGCACACACCCTAAACCACGCACACCCTAAACCGCACACGCCCTAAACCGCACCCACCCTAAACCGCACCCACACCCTAAACCGCACACACCCTAAACAGCACACACCCTAAACCGCACACACCCTAAACCGCACACACCCTAAACCGCACACACCCTAAACCGCACACACACCCTAAACCGCACACACCCTAAACCGCACACACATCCTAAACCGCACACACACATTACACTGCGTACACCCTAAACCGCACACACCCTAAACCGCACACACCCTAAACCGCACAAACCCTAAACCGCACACACACCCTAATCCGCACAAACACCCTAATCCGCGAACACCCTAAACTGCGCACACCCTAAACCGCGCACCCCCTAAACCGCGCACACCCAAAACCGCACACACACCCTAAACCGCGCACACCCTAAACTGCGCACAACTTAAACCGCGCACACCCTAAACCGCGCACACCTTAAACCGCGCACACCTTAAACCGCGCACACACTAAACCGCGCACACCCTAAAAAGCGCACACCCTAAACCGCGCACACCCTAAACCGCGCACACCCTAAACCGCGCACACCCTAAACCGCGCACAAAGACTAAGCCGCACACACCCTAAACCGCACACCACCCTAAATCGCACACCACCATAAACCGTGCACACACCCTAAACCGCGCACACACTAAACCGCACACACCCTAAACCGCACACACACTAAACCGCGCACACCCTAAACCGCACACACCCTAAACCGCACACACCCTAAACCACGCACACACCCTAAACCGCACACGCCCTAAACCGCGCACACCCTAAACCGCGCACACCGTAAACCGCACACACCCTAAATCGCGCACACACATTACACTGCGCACACCCTAAATCGCACACACCCTAAACCGCACACACCCTAAACCGCACACACCCTAAACCGCGCACACACCCTAAACCGCGCACACCCTAAACCACACACACACCCTAAACCGCACACACACCCTAAACCGCGCACAAACCCTAAACCGCGCACACCCTAAACCGCGCACACCCAAAACCGAACACACCCTAAATCGCACACACCCTAAACCGCGCACACCCTAAACCGCGCACACCCTAAACCGCGCACACCCTAAACCGCGCACACCCTAAACCGCGCACACCCTAAACCGCACACACCCTAAACTGCACCCACCCTAAACCGCACACACCCTAAACCGCGCACACACTAAACCGCACACACACCCTAAACCATGCACACACCCTAAACCGCACACACCCTAAACCGCACACACACCCTAATCCGCGCACACCCTAATCCGCACACACCCTAAACCGCACCCTCCCTAAACCGCACACACCCTAAACCGCACACACACCCTAATCCGCGCACACCCTAATCCGCACACACCCTAAACCGCACACTCCCTAAACCGCACACACCCTAAACCGCGCACACACCCTAAACCGCACACACCCTAAACCGCACACACACCCTTTTCCGCGCACACCCTAATCCGCACACACCCTAAACCGCACACTCCCTAAACCGCACACACACCCTAAACCGCGCACACACCCTCAACCGCACACACCCTAAACCGCACACACACCCTAAACCGCACACACCCGAAACCGCACACACACCCTAAACCGCACACACACCCTAAACCACACACACACCCTAAACCGCACACACCCTAAACCGCACACACCCTAAACCGCGCACACACCCTAAACCGCACACACACCCTAATCCGCGCACAGCCTAATCCGCACACACAGTAAACCGCACACACCCTAAACCGCACACACCCTAAACCGCACACACACCCTAAACCGCACACACCCTAATCTGCACACACAGTAAACCGCACACACCCTAAACCGCACACACACCCTAATCCGCACACACCCTAATCTGCACACACAGTAAACCGCACACACCCTAAACCGCACACACACCCTAATCCGCGCACAGCCTAATCCGCACACACAGTAAACCGCACACACCCTAAACCGCACACACCCTAAACCGCACACACACCCTAAACCGCACACTCCCTAATCCGCACACACCCTAATCCGCACACACCCTAAACCGCACACACCCTAAACCGCACACACCCTAAACGGCACACACCCTAATCCGCACACACCCTAAACCGCACACACCCTAATCCGCACACACCCTAAACCGCACACACCCTAAACCGCACACACCCTAAACCGCGCACACCCTAATCCGCACACACCCTAATCCGCGCACACCCTAAACCGCGCACACCCAAAACCGCGCACACCCTAAACTGCGCACACCCTAAACCGCGCACCCCCTAAACCGCACACACCCTAAACCGCACACACAGTAAACCGCGCACACAGCCTAAACCGCGCACACCCTAAACCGCACACACACCCTAAACCGCACACACAGTAAACCGCGCACACACCCTAAACCGCGCACACACTAAACCGCACACACACATTACACTGCGCACACCCTAAACCGCACACACCCTAAACCGCACACACCATAAACCGCACCCACCCTAAACCGCACACACCCTACACCGCACACACACCCTACACCGCACACCACCCTAAACCGCGCACACACCCTAAACCGCACACACAGTAAACCGCACACACCCTAAACCGCACACACACACTAAACCGCACACACACCCTAAACCGCACACACACCCTAAACCGCACACACACCCTAAACCGCACACACACCCTAAACGGCACACACACCCTAAACGGCACACACCCTAAACCGCACACACACCCTAAACCGCACACACACCCTAAACCGCACACACACCCTAAACCGCACACACCCTAAACCGCACACACCCTAAACCGCGCACACCCGAAACCGCGCACACACCCTAAACCGCGCACACACCCGAAACCGCACAAACCTTAAACTGCACACACCTTAAACCGCGTAAACCCTAAACCGCACACACACTCTAAACCGCACACACCCTAAACCGCACCCACCCTAAACCGCGCACGCCCTAAACCGCACCCACCCTAAACCGCACTCACCCTAAACCGCACACACCCTAAACCGCACACACCCTAAACCACGCACACCCTAAACCGCACACGCCCTAAACCGCACCCACCCTAAACCGCACCCACACCCTAAACGGCACACACCCTAAACAGCACACACCCTAAACCGCACACACCCTAAACCGCACACACCCTAAACCGCACACACCCTAAACCGCACACACACCCTAAACCGCACACACCCTAAACCGCACACACATCCTAAACCGCACACACACATTACACTGCGTACACCCTAAACCGCACACACCCTAAATCGCACACACCCTAAACCGCGCACACCCTAAACCGCGCACACCCTAAACCGCGCACACCCTAAACCGCGCACACCCTAAACCGCGCACACCCTAAACCGCACACACCCTAAACTGCACCCACCCTAAACCGCACACACCCTAAACCGCGCACACACTAAACCGCACACACACCCTAAACCATGCACACACCCTAAACCGCACACACCCTAAACCGCACACACACCCTAATCCGCGCACACCCTAATCCGCACACACCCTAAACCGCACACTCCCTAAACCGCACACACCCTAAACCGCACACACACCCTAATCCGCGCACACCCTAATCCGCACACACCCTAAACCGCACACTACCTAAACCGCACACACCCTAAACCGCGCACACACCCTAAACCGCACACACCCTAAACCGCACACACACCCTTTTCCGCGCACACCCTAATCCGCACACACCCTAAACCGCACACTCCCTAAACCGCACACACACCCTAAACCGCGCACACACCCTCAACCGCACACACCCTAAACCGCACACACACCCTAAACCGCACACACCCGAAACCGCACACACACCCTAAACCGCACACACACCCTAAACCACACACACACCCTAAACCGCACACACCCTAAACCGCACACACCCTAAACCGCACACACACCCTAAACCGCACACACCCTAATCTGCACACACAGTAAACCGCACACACCCTAAACCGCACACACACCCTAATCCGCACACACCCTAATCTGCACACACAGTAAACCGCACACACCCTAAACCGCACACACACCCTAATCCGCGCACAGCCTAATCCGCACACACAGTAAACCGCACACACCCTAAACCGCACACACCCTAAACCGCACACACACCCTAAACCGCACACTCCCTAATCCGCACACACCCTAATCCGCACACACCCTAAACCGCACACACCCTAAACCGCACACACCCTAAACGGCACACACCCTAATCCGCACACACCCTAAACCGCACACACCCTAATCCGCACACACCCTAAACCGCACACACCCTAAACCGCACACACCCTAAACCGCGCACACCCTAATCCGCACACACCCTAATCCGCGCACACCCTAAACCGCGCACACCCAAAACCGCGCACACCCTAAACTGCGCACACCCTAATCCGCGCACACCCTAAACCGCGCACACCCAAAACCGCGCACACCCTAATCCGCACACACCCTAATCCGCGCACACCCTAAACCGCGCACACCCAAAACCGCGCACACCCTAAACCGCGCACCCCCTAAACCGCACACACCCTAAACCGCACACACAGTAAACCGCGCACACAGCCTAAACCGCGCACACCCTAAACCGCACACACACCCTAAACCGCACACACAGTAAACCGCGCACACACCCTAAACCGCGCACACACTAAACCGCACACACACATTACACTGCGCACACCCTAAACCGCACACACCCTAAACCGCACACACCATAAACCGCACACACCCTAAACTGCACACACACATTACACTGCGCACACCCTAAACCGCACACACCCTAAACCGCACCCACCCTAAACCGCACACACCCTACACCGCACACACACCCTACACCGCACACCACCCTAAACCGCGCACACACCCTAAACCGCACACACAGTAAACCGCACACACCCTAAACCGCACACACACACTAAACCGCACACACACCCTAAACCGCACACACACCCTAAACCGCACACACACCCTAAACCGCACACACACCCTAAACGGCACACACACCCTAAACGGCACACACCCTAAACCGCACACACACCCTAAACCGCACACACACCCTAAACCGCACACACACCCTAAACCGCACACACCCTAAACCGCACACACCCTAAACCGCGCACACCCGAAACCGCGCACACACCCTAAACCGCGCACACACCCGAAACCGCACAAACCTTAAACTGCACACACCTTAAACCGCGTAAACCCTAAACCGCACACACACTCTAAACCGCACACACCCGAAACCGCACCCACCCTAAACCGCGCACGCCCTAAACCGCACCCACCCTAAACCGCACTCACCCTAAACCGCACACACCCTAAACCGCACACACCCTAAACCGCACTCACCCTAAACCGCACACACCCTAAACCGCACACACCCTAAACCACGCACACCCTAAACCGCACACGCCCTAAACCGCACCCACCCTAAACCGCACCCACACCCTAAACCGCACACACCCTAAACAGCACACACCCTAAACCGCACACACCCTAAACCGCACACACCCTAAACCGCACACACCCTAAACCGCACACACACCCTAAACCGCACACACCCTAAACCGCACACACATCCTAAACCGCACACACACATTACACTGCGTACACCCTAAACCGCACACACCCTAAACCGCACACACCCTAAACCGCACAAACCCTAAACCGCACACACACCCTAATCCGCACAAACACCCTAATCCGCGAACACCCTAAACTGCGCACACCCTAAACCGCGCACCCCCTAAACCGCGCACACCCAAAACCGCACACACACCCTAAACCGCGCACACCCTAAACTGCGCACAACTTAAACCGCGCACACCCTAAACCGCGCACACCTTAAACCGCGCACACCTTAAACCGCGCACACACTAAACCGCGCACACCCTAAAAAGCGCACACCCTAAACCGCGCACACCCTAAACCGCGCACACCCTAAACCGCGCACACCCTAAACCGCGCACAAAGACTAAGCCGCACACACCCTAAACCGCACACCACCCTAAATCGCACACCACCATAAACCGTGCACACACCCTAAACCGCGCACACACTAAACCGCACACACCCTAAACCGCACACACACTAAACCGCGCACACCCTAAACCGCACACACCCTAAACCGCACACACCCTAAACCACGCACACACCCTAAACCGCACACGCCCTAAACCGCGCACACCCTAAACCGCGCACACCGTAAACCGCACACACCCTAAATCGCGCACACACATTACACTGCGCACACCCTAAATCGCACACACCCTAAACCGCACACACCCTAAACCGCACACACCCTAAACCGCGCACACACCCTAAACCGCGCACACCCTAAACCACACACACACCCTAAACCGCACACACACCCTAAACCGCGCACAAACCCTAAACCGCACACACCCTAAACCGCGCACACCCGAAACCGAACACACCCTAAATCGCACACACCCTAAACCGCGCACACCCTAAACCGCGCACACCCTAAACCGCGCACACCCTAAACCGCGCACACCCTAAACCGCGCACACCCTAAACCGCACACACCCTAAACTGCACCCACCCTAAACCGCACACACCCTAAACCGCGCACACACTAAACCGCACACACACCCTAAACCATGCACACACCCTAAACCGCACACACCCTAAATCGCACACACACATTACACTGCGCACACCCTAAATCGCACACCCACTAAACCGCACACACACATTACACTGCGCACACCCTAAATCGCACACCCACTAAACCGCACACACACATTACACTGCGCACACCCGAAATCGCACACCCACTAAACCGCACACACACCCTAAACCGCGCACACCCTAAACCGCACACACACCCTAAACCGCACACACCCTAAACCGCGCACACCCTAAACCGCGCACACACCCAATCCGCGCACACCCTAGTCCGCGCACACCCTAATCCGCACACACCCTAATCCGCACACACCCTAAACCGCGCACACTCTAAACCGCACACACCATAAACCGCGCACACCCTAATCCGCGCACACCCTAATCCGCGCACACCCTAAACCGCGCACACCCTAAACCGCACACACACCCTAAACCGCACACACCCTAAACCGCGCACACCCTAAACCGCGCACACACCCAATCCGCGCACACCCTAGTCCGCGCACACCCTAATCCGCACACACCCTAATCCGCACACACCCTAAAACGCGCACACTCTAAACCGCACACACCATAAACCGCGCACACCCTAATCCGCGCACACCCTAATCCGCGCACACCCTAAACCGCGCACACCCTAAACCGCACACACCTTAAACCGCAGAACCTAAACCGCACACACCCACTAAACTGCACAGACCGTAAATCGCGCACACCCTAAACCGCGCACACCCTGAACCGCGCACATCCTAAACCGCACAGTCCCTAAACCGCACACACCCTAAACCGCGCACACCCTAAACCGCATACACACTAAACAGCACACACCCTAAACCGCACACACCCTAAACCGCACACACCCTAAACCGCACACACCCTAAACCACACACACACATTACACTACGCACACCCTAAACCGCACACACCCTAAACCGCACACACAGCCTAATCCGCACACACCCTAAACTGCGCACACCCTAAACCGCGCACACCCTAAACTGCGCACATCCTAAACCGCACACACACCATAAACCGCGCACACCCTAAACTCCGCACACCCAAAACCGCGCACACCCTAAACCGCGCACACCCTAAACCGCGCACACCCTAATCCGCGCAAACCCTAATCCGCGCACACCCTAAACCGCACACACCCTAAACCGCACACCCTAAACCGCACACACCCACTAAACTGCACAGACCGTAAACCGCGCACACCCTAAACCGCACACACCCGAAACCGCACACACCCTAAACCGCGCACTCCCTAATCCGCACACATCCTAAACCGCGCACACCCTAAACCGCGCACACCCTAAACCGCGCACACCCTAACCCGCACACACCCTAACCCGCACACACCCTAAACCGCACACACCCTAAACCGCACACACACTAAACCCACACACACTAAACCGCACACATACTAAACCGCACACACCCTAAACCGCACACACCCTAAACCGCGCACACACACTAAACCGCACACACCCTAAACCGCACACACCCTAAACCGCACACACCCTAAACCGCGCACACCCTGAACCGCGCACACCCTAAACCGCACACACCCTAAACCGCGCACACCCTAAACCGCGCACACCCTAAACCGCACACACCCTAAACCGCGCACACCCTAAACCGCACACACCCTAAACCGCACACACCCTAAACCGCACACACCCTAAACCGCACACACTCTAAACCGCACACACTCTAAACCGCACACACACCCTAAACCGCGCAAACACCCTAAACCACACACACACATTACACTGCGCACACCCTAAACCGCAACACACCCTAAACCGCACACACACCCTAATCCGCACACACCCTAAACTGCGCACACCCTAAACCGCGCACACCCTAAACTGCGCACACCCTAAACCGCGCACACCCTAAACAGCACACACACCCTAAACCACACACACACATTACACTGCGCACACCCTAAACCGCAACACACCCTAAACCGCACACACACCCTAATCCGCACACACCCTAAACTGCGCACACCCTAAACCGCGCACACCCTAAACCGCACACCCTAAACCGCACACACCCACTAAACTGCACAGACCGTAAACCGCGCACACCCTAAACCGCACACACCCGAAACCGCACACACCCTAAACCGCGCACTCCCTAATCCGCACACATCCTAAACCGCGCACACCCTAAACCGCGCACACCCTAAACCGCGCACACCCTAACCCGCACACACCCTAACCCGCACACACCCTAAACCGCACACACCCTAAACCGCACACACACTAAACCCACACACACTAAACCGCACACATACTAAACCGCACACACCCTAAACCGCACACACCCTAAACCGCGCACACACACTAAACCGCACACACCCTAAACCGCACACACCCTAAACCGCACACACCCTAAACCGCGCACACCCTGAACCGCGCACACCCTAAACCGCACACACCCTAAACCGCGCACACCCTAAACCGCGCACACCCTAAACCGCACACACCCTAAACCGCGCACACCCTAAACCGCACACACCCTAAACCGCACACACCCTAAACCGCACACACCCTAAACCGCACACACTCTAAACCGCACACACTCTAAACCGCACACACACCCTAAACCGCGCAAACACCCTAAACCACACACACACATTACACTGCGCACACCCTAAACCGCAACACACCCTAAACCGCACACACACCCTAATCCGCACACACCCTAAACTGCGCACACCCTAAACCGCGCACACCCTAAACTGCGCACACCCTAAACCGCGCACACCCTAAACAGCACACACACCCTAAACCGCGCACACCCTAAACCGCGCACACCCTAAACTGCCCACACCCTAAACCGCGCACACACCAAACCGCGCACACCATAAACCGCACACACTCTAAACCACACACACACCTTAATCCGCACACACCCTAAACCGCGCACACCCTAAACCGCGCACACCCTAAACCGCACACACCCTAAACCGCACACACCCTAAACCGCACACACCCTGAACCGCACACACCCTGAACCGCACACACCCTAAACCGCACACCCTAAACCGCACACACCCTAAACCGCGTACACCCTAAACCGCACACACCCTAAACCGCACACACACTAAACCGCGTACACCCTAAACCGCACACACCCTAAACCGCGCATACACTAAACCGCGCTCACACCCTAAACCGCACACACCCTAAGCAGCACACACCCTAAACCGCACACACCCTAAACCGCACACACCCTAATCCGCACACACCCTAATCCGCACACACCCTAAACCGCGCACACCCTAAACTGCGCACACCCTAAACCGCGCACACCCAAAACCGCACACACCCTAAACCGCGCACACCCTAAACCGCACACACTCTAAACCACACACACACTTTAATCCGCACACACCCTAAACCGCGCACACCCTAATCCGTACACACCCTAAACCGCACACTCCCTAATCCGCACACACCCTAAACCGCACACATCCTAAACCACACACACCCTAAACCGCACACACCCTAATCCGCGCTCATCCTAAACCACACACACCCTAATCCGCGCACATCCTAAACCACACACACCCTAAACCGCACACACCCTAATCCGCGCACATCCTAAACCACACACACCCTAAACCGCACACATCCTAAACCACACACACCCTAAACCGCACACACCCTAATCCGCGCACATCCTAAACCACACACACCCTAAACCACACACATCCTAAACCACACACACCCTAAACCACACACACCCTAAACCGCGCACACCCTAAACCGCGCACACACCCTAAACCGCACACACACCCTAAACCGCACACACCCTAAACCGCACACACCCTAAACCACACACACCCTAAACCGCACACACACCCTAAACCGCGCACACCCTAAACCGCGCACACCCTAAACCGCAGACACAGTAAACCGCACACACACCCTAATCCGCAAACACCCTAAACCGCACACACCCTAAACCGCTCACACCCTAAACCGCGCACACCCTAAACCGCAGACACAGTAAACCGCACACACCCTAAACCGCACACACACCCTAATCCGCAAACACCCTAAACCGCACACACACCCTAAACCGCACACACCCTAAACCGCTCACACCCTAAACCGCGCACACCCTAAACCGCGCACACCCGAAACCGCAGACACAGTAAACCGCACACACCCTAAACCGCACACACACCCTAATCCGCGCACACCCTAATCCGCACACACCCTAAACCACGCACACCCTAAACCGCAGACACAGTAAACCGCACACACCCTAAACCGCTCACACCCTAAACCGCGCACACCCTAAACCGCAGACACAGAAAACCGCACACACCCTAAACCGCACACACACCCTAAACCGCACACACCCTAAACCGCTCCCACCCTAAACCGCACACACCCTAAACCGCACACACCCTAAACCGCGCACTCCCTAAACCGCAGACACAGTAAACCGCACACACCCTAAACCGCACACACCCTAAACCGCTCACACCCTAAACCGCTCACACCCTAAACCGCACACACCCTAAACTGCGCACACCCTAAACCGCACACACCCTAAACCGCACACACACCCTAAACCGCACACACCCTAAAACGCACACACCCTAATCGGCGCACACCCTAATCCGCACACACCCTAAACCGCGCACACCCGAAACCGCAGACACAGTAAACCGCACACACCCTAAACCGCACACACACCCTAATCCGCGCACACCCTAATCCGCACACACCCTAAACCGCACACTCCCTAAACTGCACACACCCTAAACCGCACACACACCCTAATCCGCGCACACCCTAATCCGCACACACCCTAAACCGCACACTCCCTAAACCGCACACACCCTAAACCGCGCACACACCCTAAACCGCACACACCCTAAACCGCACACACACCCTTTTCCGCGCACACCCTAATCCGCACACACCCTAAACCGCACACTCCCTAAACCGCACACACACCCTAAACCGCGCACACACCCTCAACCGCACACACCCTAAACCGCACACACACCCTAAACCGCACACACCCGAAACCGCACACACACCCTAAACCGCACACACACCCTAAACCACACACACACCCTAAACCGCACACACCCTAAACCGCACACACCCTAAACCGCGCACACACCCTAAACCGCACACACACCCTAATCCGCGCACAGCCTAATCCGCACACACAGTAAACCGCACACACCCTAAACCGCACACACCCTAAACCGCACACACACCCTAAACCGCACACACCCTAATCTGCACACACAGTAAACCGCACACACCCTAAACCGCACACACACCCTAATCCGCACACACCCTAATCCGCACACACAGTAAACCGCACACACCCTAAACCGCACACACCCTAAACCGCACACACACCCTAAACCGCACACTCCCTAATCCGCACACACCCTAATCCGCACACACCCTAAACCGCACACACCCTAAACCGCACACACCCTAAACGGCACACACCCTAATCCGCACACACCCTAAACCGCACACACCCTAATCCGCACACACCCTAAACCGCACACACCCTAAACCGCACACACCCTAAACCGTGCACACCCTAATCCGCACACACCCTAATCCGCGCACACCCTAAACCGCGCACACCCAAAACCGCGCACACCCTAAACTGCGCACACCCTAAACCGCGCACCCCCTAAACCGCACACACCCTAAACCGCACACACAGTAAACCGCGCACACAGCCTAAACCGCGCACACCCTAAACCGCACACACACCCTAAACCGCACACACAGTAAACCGCGCACACACCCTAAACCGCGCACACACTAAACCGCACACACACATTACACTGCGCACACCCTAAACCGCACACACCCTAAACCGCACACACCATAAACCGCACACACCCTAAACTGCACACACACATTACACTGCGCACACCCTAAACCGCACACACCCTAAACCGCACCCACCCTAAACCGCACACACCCTACACCGCACACACACCCTACACCGCACACCACCCTAAACCGCGCACACACCCTAAACCGCACACACAGTAAACCGCACACACCCTAAACCGCACACACACACTAAACCGCACACACACCCTAAACCGCACACACACCCTAAACCGCACACACACCCTAAACCGCACACACACCCTAAACGGCACACACACCCTAAACGGCACACACCCTAAACCGCACACACACCCTAAACCGCACACACACCCTAAACCGCACACACACCCTAAACCGCACACACCCTAAACCGCACACACCCTAAACCGCGCACACCCGAAACCGCGCACACACCCTAAACCGCGCACACACCCGAAACCGCACAAACCTTAAACAGCACACACCTTAAACCGCGTAAACCCTAAACCGCACACACACTCTAAACCGCACACACCCTAAACCGCACCCACCCTAAACCGCGCACGCCCTAAACCGCACCCACCCTAAACCGCACTCACCCTAAACCGCACACACCCTAAACCGCACACACCCTAAACCACGCACACCCTAAACCGCACACGCCCTAAACCGCACCCACCCTAAACCGCACACACCCTAAACCGCACACACCCTAAACCGCACACACCCTAAACCGCACACACACCCTAAACCGCACACACCCTAAACCGCACACACATCCTAAATCGCACACACACATTACACTGTGTACACCCTAAACCGCACACACCCTAAACCGCACACACCCTAAACCGCACAAACCCTAAACCGCACACACACCCTAATCCGCACAAACACCCTAATCCGCGAACACCCTAAACTGCGCACACCCTAAACCGCGCACACCCAAAACCGCGCACACCCAAAACCGCACACACACCCTAAACCGCGCACACCCTAAACTGCGCACAACTTAAACCGCGCACACCCTAAACCACGCACCCCCTAAACCGCGCACACCCAAAACCGCACACACACCCTAAACCGCGCACACCCTAAACTGCGCACAACTTAAACCGCGCACACCCTAAACCGCGCACACCTTAAACCGCGCACACCTTAAACCGCGCACACACTAAACCGCGCACACCCTAAAAAGCGCACACCCTAAACCGCGCACACCCTAAACCGCGCACACCCTAAACCGCGCACACCCTAAACCGCGCACAAAGACTAAGCCGCACACACCCTAAACCGCACACCACCCTAAATCGCACACCACCATAAACCGTGCACACACCCTAAACCGCGCACACACTAAACCGCACACACCCTAAACCGCACACACACTAAACCGCGCACACCCTAAACCGCACACACCCTAAACCGCACACACCCTAAACCACGCACACACCCTAAACCGCACACGCCCTAAACCGCGCACACCCTAAACCGCGCACACCCTAAACCGCACACACCCTAAATCGCGCACACACATTACACTGCGCACACCCTAAATCGCACACACCCTAAACCGCACACACCCTAAACCGCACACACCCTAAACCGCGCACACACCCTAAACCGCGCACACCCTAAACCACACACACACCCTAAACCGCACACACACCCTAAACCGCGCACAAACCCTAAACCGCGCACACCCTAAACCGCGCACACCCGAAACCGAACACACCCTAAATCGCACACACCCTAAACCGCGCACACCCTAAACCGCGCACACCCTAAACCGCACACACACCCTAAACCGCACACACCCTAAATCGCACACACACATTACACTGCGCACACCCTAAATCGCACACCCACTAAACCGCAAACACACATTACACTGCGCACACCCTAAATCGCACACCCACTAAACCGCACACACACATTACACTGCGCACACCCTAAATCGCACACCCACTAAACCGCACACACACATTACACTGCGCACACCCGAAATCGCACACCCACTAAACCGCACACACCATAAACCGCGCACACCCTAAACCACACACACACCCTAAACCGCACACACACCCTAAACCGCGCACACCCTAAACCGCACACACACCCTAAACCGCACACACCCTAAACCGCGCACACCCTAAACCGCGCACACACCCAATCCGCGCACACCCTAGTCCGCGCACACCCTAATCCGCACACACCCTAATCCGCACACACCCTAAACCGCGCACACTCTAAACCGCACACACCATAAACCGCGCACACCCTAATCCGCGCACACCCTAATCCGCGCACACCCTAAACCGCGCACACCCTAAACCGCACACACCCTAAACCGCAGAACCTAAACCGCACACACCCACTAAACTGCACAGACCGTAAATCGCGCACACCCTAAACCGCGCACACCCTGAACCGCGCACATCCTAAACCGCACAGTCCCTAAACCGCACACACCCTAAACCGCGCACACCCTAAACCGCATACACACTAAACAGCACACACCCTAAACCGCACACACCCTAAACCGCACACACCCTAAACCGCACACACCCTAAACCACACACACACATTACACTACGCACACCCTAAACCGCACACACCCTAAACCGCACACACAGCCTAATCCGCACACACCCTAAACTGCGCACACCCTAAACCGCGCACACCCTAAACTGCGCACATCCTAAACCGCACACACACCATAAACCGCGCACACCCTAAACTCCGCACACCCAAAACCGCGCACACCCTAAACCGCGCACACCCTAAACCGCGCACACCCTAATCCGCGCAAACCCTAATCCGCGCACACCCTAAACCGCACACACCCTAAACCGCACACCCTAAACCGCACACACCCACTAAACTGCACAGACCGTAAACCGCGCACACCCTAAACCGCACACACCCGAAACCGCACACACCCTAAACCGCGCACTCCCTAATCCGCACACATCCTAAACCGCGCACACCCTAAACCGCGCACACCCTAAACCGCGCACACCCTAACCCGCACACACCCTAACCCGCACACACCCTAAACCGCACACACCCTAAACCGCACACACACTAAACCCACACACACTAAACCGCACACATACTAAACCGCACACACCCTAAACGGCACACACCCTAAACCGCGCACACACACTAAACCGCACACACCCTAAACCGCACACACCCTAAACCGCACACACCCTAAACCGCGCACACCCTGAACCGCGCACACCCTAAACCGCACACACCCTAAACCGCGCACACCCTAAACCGCGCACACCCTAAACCGCACACACCCTAAACCGCGCACACCCTAAACCGCACACACCCTAAACCGCACACACCCTAAACCGCACACACCCTAAACCGCACACACTCTAAACCGCACACACACCCTAAACCGCGCACACACCCTAAACCACACACACACATTACACTGCGCACACCCTAAACCGCAACACACCCTAAACCGCACACACACCCTAATCCGCACACACCCTAAACTGCGCACACCCTAAACCGCGCACACCCTAAACTGCGCACACCCTAAACCGCGCACACCCTAAACAGCACACACACCCTAAACCGCGCACACCCTAAACCGCGCACACCCTAAACCGCGCACACACCCTAAACCGCACACACACCCTAATCCGCGCACAGCCTAATCCGCACACACAGTAAACCGCACACACCCTAAACCGCACACACCCTAAACCGCACACACACCCTAAACCGCACACACCCTAATCTGCACACACAGTAAACCGCACACACCCTAAACCGCACACACACCCTAATCCGCACACACCCTAATCTGCACACACAGTAAACCGCACACACCCTAAACCGCACACACACCCTAATCCGCGCACAGCCTAATCCGCACACACAGTAAACCGCACACACCCTAAACCGCACACACCCTAAACCGCACACACACCCTAAACCGCACACTCCCTAATCCGCACACACCCTAATCCGCACACACCCTAAACCGCACACACCCTAAACCGCACACACCCTAAACGGCACACACCCTAATCCGCACACACCCTAAACCGCACACACCCTAATCCGCACACACCCTAAACCGCACACACCCTAAACCGCACACACCCTAAACCGCGCACACCCTAATCCGCACACACCCTAATCCGCGCACACCCTAAACCGCGCACACCCAAAACCGCGCACACCCTAAACTGCGCACACCCTAAACCGCGCACCCCCTAAACCGCACACACCCTAAACCGCACACACAGTAAACCGCGCACACAGCCTAAACCGCGCACACCCTAAACCGCACACACACCCTAAACCGCACACACAGTAAACCGCGCACACACCCTAAACCGCGCACACACTAAACCGCACACACACATTACACTGCGCACACCCTAAACCGCACACACCCTAAACCGCACACACCATAAACCGCACCCACCCTAAACCGCACACACCCTACACCGCACACACACCCTACACCGCACACCACCCTAAACCGCGCACACACCCTAAACCGCACACACAGTAAACCGCACACACCCTAAACCGCACACACACACTAAACCGCACACACACCCTAAACCGCACACACACCCTAAACCGCACACACACCCTAAACCGCACACACACCCTAAACGGCACACACACCCTAAACGGCACACACCCTAAACCGCACACACACCCTAAACCGCACACACACCCTAAACCGCACACACACCCTAAACCGCACACACCCTAAACCGCACACACCCTAAACCGCGCACACCCGAAACCGCGCACACACCCTAAACCGCGCACACACCCGAAACCGCACAAACCTTAAACTGCACACACCTTAAACCGCGTAAACCCTAAACCGCACACACACTCTAAACCGCACACACCCTAAACCGCACCCACCCTAAACCGCGCACGCCCTAAACCGCACCCACCCTAAACCGCACTCACCCTAAACCGCACACACCCTAAACCGCACACACCCTAAACCACGCACACCCTAAACCGCACACGCCCTAAACCGCACCCACCCTAAACCGCACCCACACCCTAAACGGCACACACCCTAAACAGCACACACCCTAAACCGCACACACCCTAAACCGCACACACCCTAAACCGCACACACCCTAAACCGCACACACACCCTAAACCGCACACACCCTAAACCGCACACACATCCTAAACCGCACACACACATTACACTGCGTACACCCTAAACCGCACACACCCTAAATCGCACACACCCTAAACCGCGCACACCCTAAACCGCGCACACCCTAAACCGCGCACACCCTAAACCGCGCACACCCTAAACCGCGCACACCCTAAACCGCACACACCCTAAACTGCACCCACCCTAAACCGCACACACCCTAAACCGCGCACACACTAAACCGCACACACACCCTAAACCATGCACACACCCTAAACCGCACACACCCTAAACCGCACACACACCCTAATCCGCGCACACCCTAATCCGCACACACCCTAAACCGCACACTCCCTAAACCGCACACACCCTAAACCGCACACACACCCTAATCCGCGCACACCCTAATCCGCACACACCCTAAACCGCACACTACCTAAACCGCACACACCCTAAACCGCGCACACACCCTAAACCGCACACACCCTAAACCGCACACACACCCTTTTCCGCGCACACCCTAATCCGCACACACCCTAAACCGCACACTCCCTAAACCGCACACACACCCTAAACCGCGCACACACCCTCAACCGCACACACCCTAAACCGCACACACACCCTAAACCGCACACACCCGAAACCGCACACACACCCTAAACCGCACACACACCCTAAACCACACACACACCCTAAACCGCACACACCCTAAACCGCACACACCCTAAACCGCACACACACCCTAAACCGCACACACCCTAATCTGCACACACAGTAAACCGCACACACCCTAAACCGCACACACACCCTAATCCGCACACACCCTAATCTGCACACACAGTAAACCGCACACACCCTAAACCGCACACACACCCTAATCCGCGCACAGCCTAATCCGCACACACAGTAAACCGCACACACCCTAAACCGCACACACCCTAAACCGCACACACACCCTAAACCGCACACTCCCTAATCCGCACACACCCTAATCCGCACACACCCTAAACCGCACACACCCTAAACCGCACACACCCTAAACGGCACACACCCTAATCCGCACACACCCTAAACCGCACACACCCTAATCCGCACACACCCTAAACCGCACACACCCTAAACCGCACACACCCTAAACCGCGCACACCCTAATCCGCACACACCCTAATCCGCGCACACCCTAAACCGCGCACACCCAAAACCGCGCACACCCTAAACTGCGCACACCCTAAACCGCGCACCCCCTAAACCGCACACACCCTAAACCGCACACACAGTAAACCGCGCACACAGCCTAAACCGCGCACACCCTAAACCGCACACACACCCTAAACCGCACACACAGTAAACCGCGCACACACCCTAAACCGCGCACACACTAAACCGCACACACACATTACACTGCGCACACCCTAAACCGCACACACCCTAAACCGCACACACCATAAACCGCACACACCCTAATCTGCACACACACATTACACTGCGCACACCCTAAACCGCACACACCCTAAACCGCACCCACCCTAAACCGCACACACCCTACACCGCACACACACCCTACACCGCACACCACCCTAAACCGCGCACACACCCTAAACCGCACACACAGTAAACCGCACACACCCTAAACCGCACACACACACTAAACCGCACACACACCCTAAACCGCACACACACCCTAAACCGCACACACACCCTAAACCGCACACACACCCTAAACGGCACACACACCCTAAACGGCACACACCCTAAACCGCACACACACCCTAAACCGCACACACACCCTAAACCGCACACACACCCTAAACCGCACACACCCTAAACCGCACACACCCTAAACCGCGCACACCCGAAACCGCGCACACACCCTAAACCGCGCACACACCCGAAACCGCACAAACCTTAAACTGCACACACCTTAAACCGCGTAAACCCTAAACCGCACACACACTCTAAACCGCACACACCCGAAACCGCACCCACCCTAAACCGCGCACGCCCTAAACCGCACCCACCCTAAACCGCACACACACCCTAAACCGCACACACACCCTAAACCGCACACACCCGAAACCGCACCCACCCTAAACCGCGCACGCCCTAAACCGCACCCACCCTAAACCGCACCCACCCTAAACCGCGCACGCCCTAAACCGCACCCACCCTAAACCACACACACCCTAAACCGCACACACCCTAAACCGCACTCACCCTAAACCGCACACACCCTAAACCGCACACACCCTAAACCACGCACACCCTAAACCGCACACGCCCTAAACCGCACCCACCCTAAACCGCACCCACACCCTAAACCGCACACACCCTAAACAGCACACACCCTAAACCGCACACACCCTAAACCGCACACACCCTAAACCGCACACACCCTAAACCGCACACACACCCTAAACCGCACACACCCTAAACCGCACACACATCCTAAACCGCACACACACATTACACTGCGTACACCCTAAACCGCACACACCCTAAACCGCACACACCCTAAACCGCACAAACCCTAAACCGCACACACACCCTAATCCGCACAAACACCCTAATCCGCGAACACCCTAAACTGCGCACACCCTAAACCGCGCACCCCCTAAACCGCGCACACCCAAAACCGCACACACACCCTAAACCGCGCACACCCTAAACTGCGCACAACTTAAACCGCGCACACCCTAAACCGCGCACACCTTAAACCGCGCACACCTTAAACCGCGCACACACTAAACCGCGCACACCCTAAAAAGCGCACACCCTAAACCGCGCACACCCTAAACCGCGCACACCCTAAACCGCGCACACCCTAAACCGCGCACAAAGACTAAGCCGCACACACCCTAAACCGCACACCACCCTAAATCGCACACCACCATAAACCGTGCACACACCCTAAACCGCGCACACACTAAACCGCACACACCCTAAACCGCACACACACTAAACCGCGCACACCCTAAACCGCACACACCCTAAACCGCACACACCCTAAACCACGCACACACCCTAAACCGCACACGCCCTAAACCGCGCACACCCTAAACCGCGCACACCGTAAACCGCACACACCCTAAATCGCGCACACACATTACACTGCGCACACCCTAAATCGCACACACCCTAAACCGCACACACCCTAAACCGCACACACCCTAAACCGCGCACACACCCTAAACCGCGCACACCCTAAACCACACACACACCCTAAACCGCACACACACCCTAAACCGCGCACAAACCCTAAACCGCACACACCCTAAACCGCGCACACCCGAAACCGAACACACCCTAAATCGCACACACCCTAAACCGCGCACACCCTAAACCGCGCACACCCTAAACCGCGCACACCCTAAACCGCGCACACCCTAAACCGCGCACACCCTAAACCGCACACACCCTAAACTGCACCCACCCTAAACCGCACACACCCTAAACCGCGCACACACTAAACCGCACACACACCCTAAACCATGCACACACCCTAAACCGCACACACCCTAAATCGCACACACACATTACACTGCGCACACCCTAAATCGCACACCCACTAAACCGCACACACACATTACACTGCGCACACCCTAAATCGCACACCCACTAAACCGCACACACACATTACACTGCGCACACCCGAAATCGCACACCCACTAAACCGCACACACCATAAACCGCGCACACCCTAAACCACACACACACCCTAAACCGCACACACACCCTAAACCGCGCACACCCTAAACCGCACACACACCCTAAACCGCACACACCCTAAACCGCGCACACCCTAAACCGCGCACACACCCAATCCGCGCACACCCTAGTCCGCGCACACCCTAATCCGCACACACCCTAATCCGCACACACCCTAAACCGCGCACACTCTAAACCGCACACACCATAAACCGCGCACACCCTAATCCGCGCACACCCTAATCCGCGCACACCCTAAACCGCGCACACCCTAAACCGCACACACACCCTAAACCGCACACACCCTAAACCGCGCACACCCTAAACCGCGCACACACCCAATCCGCGCACACCCTAGTCCGCGCACACCCTAATCCGCACACACCCTAATCCGCACACACCCTAAAACGCGCACACTCTAAACCGCACACACCATAAACCGCGCACACCCTAATCCGCGCACACCCTAATCCGCGCACACCCTAAACCGCGCACACCCTAAACCGCACACACCTTAAACCGCAGAACCTAAACCGCACACACCCACTAAACTGCACAGACCGTAAATCGCGCACACCCTAAACCGCGCACACCCTGAACCGCGCACATCCTAAACCGCACAGTCCCTAAACCGCACACACCCTAAACCGCGCACACCCTAAACCGCATACACACTAAACAGCACACACCCTAAACCGCACACACCCTAAACCGCACACACCCTAAACCGCACACACCCTAAACCACACACACACATTACACTACGCACACCCTAAACCGCACACACCCTAAACCGCACACACAGCCTAATCCGCACACACCCTAAACTGCGCACACCCTAAACCGCGCACACCCTAAACTGCGCACATCCTAAACCGCACACACACCATAAACCGCGCACACCCTAAACTCCGCACACCCAAAACCGCGCACACCCTAAACCGCGCACACCCTAAACCGCGCACACCCTAATCCGCGCAAACCCTAATCCGCGCACACCCTAAACCGCACACACCCTAAACCGCACACCCTAAACCGCACACACCCACTAAACTGCACAGACCGTAAACCGCGCACACCCTAAACCGCACACACCCGAAACCGCACACACCCTAAACCGCGCACTCCCTAATCCGCACACATCCTAAACCGCGCACACCCTAAACCGCGCACACCCTAAACCGCGCACACCCTAACCCGCACACACCCTAACCCGCACACACCCTAAACCGCACACACCCTAAACCGCACACACACTAAACCCACACACACTAAACCGCACACATACTAAACCGCACACACCCTAAACCGCACACACCCTAAACCGCGCACACACACTAAACCGCACACACCCTAAACCGCACACACCCTAAACCGCACACACCCTAAACCGCGCACACCCTGAACCGCGCACACCCTAAACCGCACACACCCTAAACCGCGCACACCCTAAACCGCGCACACCCTAAACCGCACACACCCTAAACCGCGCACACCCTAAACCGCACACACCCTAAACCGCACACACCCTAAACCGCACACACCCTAAACCGCACACACTCTAAACCGCACACACTCTAAACCGCACACACACCCTAAACCGCGCAAACACCCTAAACCACACACACACATTACACTGCGCACACCCTAAACCGCAACACACCCTAAACCGCACACACACCCTAATCCGCACACACCCTAAACTGCGCACACCCTAAACCGCGCACACCCTAAACTGCGCACACCCTAAACCGCGCACACCCTAAACAGCACACACACCCTAAACCGCGCACACCCTAAACCGCGCACACCCTAAACTGCCCACACCCTAAACCGCGCACACACCAAACCGCGCACACCATAAACCGCACACACTCTAAACCACACACACACCTTAATCCGCACACACCCTAAACCGCGCACACCCTAAACCGCGCACACCCTAAACCGCACACACCCTAAACCGCACACACCCTAAACCGCACACACCCTGAACCGCACACACCCTGAACCGCACACACCCTAAACCGCACACCCTAAACCGCACACACCCTAAACCGCGTACACCCTAAACCGCACACACCCTAAACCGCACACACACTAAACCGCGTACACCCTAAACCGCACACACCCTAAACCGCGCATACACTAAACCGCGCTCACACCCTAAACCGCACACACCCTAAGCAGCACACACCCTAAACCGCACACACCCTAAACCGCACACACCCTAATCCGCACACACCCTAATCCGCACACACCCTAAACCGCGCACACCCTAAACTGCGCACACCCTAAACCGCGCACACCCAAAACCGCACACACCCTAAACCGCGCACACCCTAAACCGCACACACTCTAAACCACACACACACTTTAATCCGCACACACCCTAAACCGCGCACACCCTAATCCGTACACACCCTAAACCGCACACTCCCTAATCCGCACACACCCTAAACCGCACACATCCTAAACCACACACACCCTAAACCGCACACACCCTAATCCGCGCTCATCCTAAACCACACACACCCTAATCCGCGCACATCCTAAACCACACACACCCTAAACCGCACACACCCTAATCCGCGCACATCCTAAACCACACACACCCTAAACCGCACACATCCTAAACCACACACACCCTAAACCGCACACACCCTAATCCGCGCACATCCTAAACCACACACACCCTAAACCACACACATCCTAAACCACACACACCCTAAACCACACACACCCTAAACCGCGCACACCCTAAACCGCGCACACACCCTAAACCGCACACACACCCTAAACCGCACACACCCTAAACCGCACACACCCTAAACCACACACACCCTAAACCGCACACACACCCTAAACCGCGCACACCCTAAACCGCGCACACCCTAAACCGCAGACACAGTAAACCGCACACACACCCTAATCCGCAAACACCCTAAACCGCACACACCCTAAACCGCTCACACCCTAAACCGCGCACACCCTAAACCGCAGACACAGTAAACCGCACACACCCTAAACCGCACACACACCCTAATCCGCAAACACCCTAAACCGCACACACACCCTAAACCGCACACACCCTAAACCGCTCACACCCTAAACCGCGCACACCCTAAACCGCGCACACCCGAAACCGCAGACACAGTAAACCGCACACACCCTAAACCGCACACACACCCTAATCCGCGCACACCCTAATCCGCACACACCCTAAACCACGCACACCCTAAACCGCAGACACAGTAAACCGCACACACCCTAAACCGCTCACACCCTAAACCGCGCACACCCTAAACCGCAGACACAGAAAACCGCACACACCCTAAACCGCACACACACCCTAAACCGCACACACCCTAAACCGCTCCCACCCTAAACCGCGCACACCCTAAACCGCAGACACAGTAAACCGCACACACCCTAAACCGCACACACCCTAAAACGCACACACCCTAAACCGCGCACACCCTAAAACGCACACACCCTAAACCGCAGACACAGTAAACCGCACACACCCTAAACCGCACACACCCTAAAACGCACACACCCTAATCGGCGCACACCCTAATCCGCACACACCCTAAACCGCGCACACCCGAAACCGCAGACACAGTAAACCGCACACACCCTAAACCGCACACACACCCTAATCCGCGCACACCCTAATCCGCACACACCCTAAACCGCACACTCCCTAAACCGCACACACCCTAAACCGCACACACACCCTAATCCGCGCACACCCTAATCCGCACACACCCTAAACCGCACACTCCCTAAACCGCACACACCCTAAACCGCACACACACCCTAAACCGCGCACACACCCTAAACCGCACACACCCTAAACCGCACACACACCCTTTTCCGCGCACACCCTAATCCGCACACACCCTAAACCGCACACTCCCTAAACCGCACACACACCCTAAACCGCGCACACACCCTCAACCGCACACACCCTAAACCGCACACACACCCTAAACCGCACACACCCGAAACCGCACACACACCCTAAACCGCACACACACCCTAAACCACACACACACCCTAAACCGCACACACCCTAAACCGCACACACCCTAAACCGCGCACACACCCTAAACCGCACACACACCCTAATCCGCGCACAGCCTAATCCGCACACACAGTAAACCGCACACACCCTAAACCGCACACACCCTAAACCGCACACACACCCTAAACCGCACACACCCTAATCTGCACACACAGTAAACCGCACACACCCTAAACCGCACACACACCCTAATCCGCACACACCCTAATCCGCACACACAGTAAACCGCACACACCCTAAACCGCACACACCCTAAACCGCACACACACCCTAAACCGCACACTCCCTAATCCGCACACACCCTAATCCGCACACACCCTAAACCGCACACACCCTAAACCGCACACACCCTAAACGGCACACACCCTAATCCGCACACACCCTAAACCGCACACACCCTAATCCGCACACACCCTAAACCGCACACACCCTAAACCGCACACACCCTAAACCGTGCACACCCTAATCCGCACACACCCTAATCCGCGCACACCCTAAACCGCGCACACCCAAAACCGCGCACACCCTAAACTGCGCACACCCTAAACCGCGCACCCCCTAAACCGCACACACCCTAAACCGCACACACAGTAAACCGCGCACACAGCCTAAACCGCGCACACCCTAAACCGCACACACACCCTAAACCGCACACACAGTAAACCGCGCACACACCCTAAACCGCGCACACACTAAACCGCACACACACATTACACTGCGCACACCCTAAACCGCACACACCCTAAACCGCACACACCATAAACCGCACACACCCTAAACTGCACACACACATTACACTGCGCACACCCTAAACCGCACACACCCTAAACCGCACCCACCCTAAACCGCACACACCCTACACCGCACACACACCCTACACCGCACACCACCCTAAACCGCGCACACACCCTAAACCGCACACACAGTAAACCGCACACACCCTAAACCGCACACACACACTAAACCGCACACACACCCTAAACCGCACACACACCCTAAACCGCACACACACCCTAAACCGCACACACACCCTAAACGGCACACACACCCTAAACGGCACACACCCTAAACCGCACACACACCCTAAACCGCACACACACCCTAAACCGCACACACACCCTAAACCGCACACACCCTAAACCGCACACACCCTAAACCGCGCACACCCGAAACCGCGCACACACCCTAAACCGCGCACACACCCGAAACCGCACAAACCTTAAACAGCACACACCTTAAACCGCGTAAACCCTAAACCGCACACACACTCTAAACCGCACACACCCTAAACCGCACCCACCCTAAACCGCGCACGCCCTAAACCGCACCCACCCTAAACCGCACTCACCCTAAACCGCACACACCCTAAACCGCACACACCCTAAACCACGCACACCCTAAACCGCACACGCCCTAAACCGCACCCACCCTAAACCGCACCCACACCCTAAACCGCACACACCCTAAACAGCACACACCCTAAACCGCACACACCCTAAACCGCACACACCCTAAACCGCACACACCCTAAACCGCACACACACCCTAAACCGCACACACCCTAAACCGCACACACATCCTAAATCGCACACACACATTACACTGTGTACACCCTAAACCGCACACACCCTAAACCGCACACACCCTAAACCGCACAAACCCTAAACCGCACACACACCCTAATCCGCACAAACACCCTAATCCGCGAACACCCTAAACTGCGCACACCCTAAACCGCGCACACCCAAAACCGCGCACACCCAAAACCGCACACACACCCTAAACCGCGCACACCCTAAACTGCGCACAACTTAAACCGCGCACACCCTAAACCGCGCACCCCCTAAACCGCGCACACCCAAAACCGCACACACACCCTAAACCGCGCACACCCTAAACTGCGCACAACTTAAACCGCGCACACCCTAAACCGCGCACACCTTAAACCGCGCACACCTTAAACCGCGCACACACTAAACCGCGCACACCCTAAAAAGCGCACACCCTAAACCGCGCACACCCTAAACCGCGCACACCCTAAACCGCGCACACCCTAAACCGCGCACAAAGACTAAGCCGCACACACCCTAAACCGCACACCACCCTAAATCGCACACCACCATAAACCGTGCACACACCCTAAACCGCGCACACACTAAACCGCACACACCCTAAACCGCACACACACTAAACCGCGCACACCCTAAACCGCACACACCCTAAACCGCACACACCCTAAACCACGCACACACCCTAAACCGCACACGCCCTAAACCGCGCACACCCTAAACCGCGCACACCCTAAACCGCACACACCCTAAATCGCGCACACACATTACACTGCGCACACCCTAAATCGCACACACCCTAAACCGCACACACCCTAAACCGCACACACCCTAAACCGCGCACACACCCTAAACCGCGCACACCCTAAACCACACACACACCCTAAACCGCACACACACCCTAAACCGCGCACAAACCCTAAACCGCGCACACCCTAAACCGCGCACACCCGAAACCGAACACACCCTAAATCGCACACACCCTAAACCGCGCACACCCTAAACCGCGCACACCCTAAACCGCGCACACCCTAAACCGCGCACACCCTAAACCGCGCACACCCTAAACCGCACACACACCCTAAACCGCACACACCCTAAATCGCACACACACATTACACTGCGCACACCCTAAATCGCACACCCACTAAACCGCAAACACACATTACACTGCGCACACCCTAAATCGCACACCCACTAAACCGCACACACACATTACACTGCGCACACCCTAAATCGCACACCCACTAAACCGCACACACACATTACACTGCGCACACCCGAAATCGCACACCCACTAAACCGCACACACCATAAACCGCGCACACCCTAAACCACACACACACCCTAAACCGCACACACCCTAAACCGCGCACACCCTAAACCGCGCACACACCCAATCCGCGCACACCCTAGTCCGCGCACACCCTAATCCGCACACACCCTAATCCGCACACACCCTAAACCGCGCACACTCTAAACCGCACACACCATAAACCGCGCACACCCTAATCCGCGCACACCCTAATCCGCGCACACCCTAAACCGCGCACACCCTAAACCGCACACACCCTAAACCGCAGAACCTAAACCGCACACACCCACTAAACTGCACAGACCGTAAATCGCGCACACCCTAAACCGCGCACACCCTGAACCGCGCACATCCTAAACCGCACAGTCCCTAAACCGCACACACCCTAAACCGCGCACACCCTAAACCGCATACACACTAAACAGCACACACCCTAAACCGCACACACCCTAAACCGCACACACCCTAAACCGCACACACCCTAAACCACACACACACATTACACTACGCACACCCTAAACCGCACACACCCTAAACCGCACACACAGCCTAATCCGCACACACCCTAAACTGCGCACACCCTAAACCGCGCACACCCTAAACTGCGCACATCCTAAACCGCACACACACCATAAACCGCGCACACCCTAAACTCCGCACACCCAAAACCGCGCACACCCTAAACCGCGCACACCCTAAACCGCGCACACCCTAATCCGCGCAAACCCTAATCCGCGCACACCCTAAACCGCACACACCCTAAACCGCACACCCTAAACCGCACACACCCACTAAACTGCACAGACCGTAAACCGCGCACACCCTAAACCGCACACACCCGAAACCGCACACACCCTAAACCGCGCACTCCCTAATCCGCACACATCCTAAACCGCGCACACCCTAAACCGCGCACACCCTAAACCGCGCACACCCTAACCCGCACACACCCTAACCCGCACACACCCTAAACCGCACACACCCTAAACCGCACACACACTAAACCCACACACACTAAACCGCACACATACTAAACCGCACACACCCTAAACCGCACACACCCTAAACCGCGCACACACACTAAACCGCACACACCCTAAACCGCACACACCCTAAACCGCACACACCCTAAACCGCGCACACCCTGAACCGCGCACACCCTAAACCGCACACACCCTAAACCGCGCACACCCTAAACCGCGCACACCCTAAACCGCACACACCCTAAACCGCGCACACCCTAAACCGCACACACCCTAAACCGCACACACCCTAAACCGCACACACCCTAAACCGCACACACTCTAAACCGCACACACACCCTAAACCGCGCACACACCCTAAACCACACACACACATTACACTGCGCACACCCTAAACCGCAACACACCCTAAACCGCACACACACCCTAATCCGCACACACCCTAAACTGCGCACACCCTAAACCGCGCACACCCTAAACTGCGCACACCCTAAACCGCGCACACCCTAAACAGCACACACACCCTAAACCGCGCACACCCTAAACCGCGCACACCCTAAACTGCCCACACCCCAAACCGCGCACACACCAAACCGCGCACACCATAAAAAGCGCACACCCTAAACCGCGCACACCCTAAACCGCACTCCCCCTAAACTGCGCACATAGACTAAGCCGCACACACCCTAAACCGCACACACCCTAAACCACACACACCCTAAACCGCACATACCCTAAACCGCAGACACTCTAAACCGCGCACACACCCTAAACCACACACACACATTACACTGCGCACACCCTAAACCGCACACACCCTAAATCGGACACACACCCTAATCCGCACACACCCTAAACTGCGCACACCCTAAACCGCGCACACCCTAAACTGCGCACACCCTAAACCGCGCACACCCTAAACAACACACACCCTAAACCGCGCACACCCTAAACCGCGCACACCCTAAACTGCCCACACCCTAAACTGCGCACACCCTAAACCGCGCACACCCTAAACTGCGCACACCCAAAACCGCGCACACCCTAAACCGCGCACACCCTAAACCGCGCACACCCTAATCCGCGCAAACCCTAATCCGCGCACACCCTAAACCGCACACACCCTAAACCGCACACCCTAAACCGCGCACACCCACTAAATAGCACAGACCGTAAACCGCGCACACCCTAAACCGCACACACCCGAAACCGCACACACCCTAAACCGCGCACTCCCTAATCCGCACACACCCTAAACCGCACACACCCACTAAATAGCACAGACCGTAAACCGCGCACACCCTAAACCGCACACACCCGAAACCGCACACACCCTAAACCGCGCACACCCTAAACCGCGCACACCCTAACCCGCACACACCCTAACCCGCACACACTCTAAACCGCACACACCCTAAACCGCACACACACTAAACCCACACACACTAAACCGCGCACACACACTAAACCGCACACACCCTAAACAGCACACACCCTAAACCGCACACACCCTAAACCGCGCACACCCTGAACCGCGCACACCCTAAACCGCACACACCCTAAACCGCGCACACCCTAAACCGCGCACACCCTAAACCGCGCACACCCTAAACCGCACACACCCTAAACCGCGCACACCCTAAACCGCACACACCCTAAACCGCACACACCCTAAACCGCACACACCCTAAACCGCACACACTCTAAACCGCACACACACCCTAAACCGCGCACACACCCTAAACCGCAACACACCCTAAACCGCACACACCCTAAACCGCACACACCCTAAACCGCAGACACCCTAAACCGCGCACACCCTAATCCGCGCACACACTAAACCGCGCACACACTAAACCGCGCACACCCTAAACCGCGCACACACCCTAAACCGCACACACCCTAAACCGCAACACACCCTAAACCGCACACACCCTAAACCACACACACCCTAAACCGCGCACACACCCTAAACCGCAACACAGCCTAAACCGCACACACACCCTAATCCGCACACACCCTAAACTGCGCACACCCTAAACCGCGCACACCCTAAACTGCGCACACCCTAAACCGCGCACACCCTAAACAGCACACACACCCTAAACCGCGCACACCCTAAACCGCGCACACCCTAAACTGCCCACACCCTAAACCGCGCACACCCTAAACCGCGCACACACCAAACCGCGCACACCATAAAAAGCGCACACCCTAAACCGCGCACACCTAAACCGCAGACACCCTAAACAGCGCACACCCTAAACCGCACTCCCCCTAAACTGCGCACATAGACTAAGCCGCACACACCCTAAACCGCACACACTCTAAACCGCACACACACCCTAAACCACACACACACATTACACTGCGCACACCCTAAACCGCACACACCCTAAACCGCACACACCCCCTAATCCGCACACACCCTAAACTGCGCACACCCTAAACCGCGCACACCCTAAACCGCACACACCCTAAACCGCGCACACCCTAAACCGCGCACACCCTAAACCGCGCACACCCTAAACTGCCCACACCCTAAACCGCGCACACCCTAAACCGCGCACACACTAAACCGCACACACCATAAAAAGCGCACACCCTAAACCGCGCACACCTAAACCGCAGACACCCTAAGCCGCACACACCCTAAACCGCACACCACCCTGAATCGCACACCACCCTATACCGTGCACACACTATACCGCACACACCCTAAACCGCACACACCCTAAACCGCACACACCATAAACCGCACACACCATAAACCGCACACACCCTAAACCACGCACACACCCTAAACAGCACACGCCCTAAACCGCACACACCCTAAACCGCACACACCCTAAACCGCACACACACCCTAAACCGCACACCCCCTAAACCGCACACACACCCTAAACAGCACACACCCTAAACCGCACACACACCCTAAACCGCACACACACATTACACTGCGCACACCCTAAACCGCACACACACCCTAAACCGCACACACACATTACACTGCGCACACCCTAAACCGCACACACCCTAAACCGCACACACACCCTAAACCGCACACACCCTAAACCGCACACACCCTAAATCACACAAACCATAAACCGCGCACACCCTAAACCGCACCAACCCTAAACCGTACACACCCTACACCGCACACACACCCTACACACACCCTAAACCGCACACACACCCTACACCGCACACACACCCTACACACACCCTAAACCGCACACACACCCTAAACCGCACACGCCCTAAACCGCACACACCCTGAACCGCGCACACACCCTAAACCGCACACACCCTAAACCGCACACACACTAAACCGCACACACCCTAAACCGCACACACACCCTAAACCGCACACACCCTAAACCGCACATACACCCGAAACCGCACACACCCTAAACCGCACACACACCCTAAACCGCACACACCCGAAACCGCACACACACCCTAAACCGCACATACACCCTAAACCGCACACACCCGAAACCGCACACACACCCTAAACCGCACACACCCTAAACCGCACACACCCTAAACCGCACACACACCCTGAACCGCGCACACCCTAAACCGCACACGTACCCTAAACCGCACACACCATAAACCGCACACACCCTAAACCACGCACACCCTAAACCGCACACATCCTAAATCGCACACACCCTAAATCGCACACACCCTAAACCGCACACACCCTGAACCGCGCACACCCTAAACCGCACACGTACCCTAAACCGCACACACCATAAACCGCGCACACCCTAAACCGCGCACACCCTAAACCGCACACGCCCTAAACCGCACCCGCCCTAAACCACACACACCCTAAACCGCGCACACCCTAAACCGCACACATCCTAAATCGCACACACACTAAATCGCACACACCCTAAACCGCGCACACCCTAAACCACGCACACCGTAAACCACGCACACCCTAAACCGCACACACCCTAAATCGCACACACACCCTAAACCGCGCACACCCTAAACCGCACACATCCTAAACCGCACACACATCCTAAACCGCACACACCCTAAATCGCACACACACCCTAAATCGCACACACCCTAAACCGCACACATCCTAAACCGCACACATCCTAAACCGCACACACATCCTAAACCGCACACACCCTAAACCGCACACACATCCTAAACCGCACACACCCTAAATCGCACACACACCCTAAATCGCACACATCCTAAACCGCACACATCCTAAACCGCACACACATCCTAAACCGCACACACCCTAAATCGCACACACACCCTAAATCGCACACACCCCCTAAACCGCACACACCCTAAATCGCACACACCCTAAATCGCACACACACCCTAAACCGCACACACCCTAAACCGCACACACCCTAAATCGCACACACCCTAAATCGCACACACCCTAAATCGCACACACATCCTAAACCGCACACACCCTAAACCGCACACACCCTAAACCGCACACACCCTAAATCGCACACATCCTAAATCGCACACACATCCTAAACCGCACACACCCTAAACCGCACACACCCTAAATCGCACACACATCCTAAATCGCACACACCCTAAACCGCACACACCCTAAACCGCACACACCCTAAACCGCGCACACCCTAAACCGCACACCCTGAACCGCACACACCCGAAACCGCACACATACCCTAAATCGCACACACCCTAAACCGCACACACCCTCAATCGCACACACCCTAAACCGCACACACACCCTAAATCGCACACACATCCTAAACCGCACACACACTAAACCGCACACACACCCTAAATCGCACACACACCCTAAACCGCACACACCCTAAATCGCACACACCCTAAACCGCACACACACCCTAAATCGCACACACCCTAAACCGCACACACCCTAAACCGCACACACCCTAAACCGCACACACCCTAAACCGCACACACCCTAAATCGCACACACCCTAAGCCGCACACACCCTAAATCGCACACACCCTAAACCGCACACACCCTAAATCGCACACACCCTAAATCGCACACACCCTAAACCGCACACACCCTAAATCGCACACATCCTAAACCGCGCACACCCTAAATCGCAGACACCCTAAATCGCACACACCCTAAACCGCGCAAACCCTAAATCGCACACACCCTAAATCGCACACACCCTAAATCGCACACACCCTAAACCGCACACACCCTAAACCGCGCACACACTAAACCGCGCACACACCCTAAACCGCGCACACCCTAAACCGCACACACCCTAAACCGCACACATACATTACACTGCGCACACCCTAAATCGCACACCCACTAAACCGCACACACCCTAAAACGCTCACACCCTAAACCGCGCACACCCTAAACCGCGCACAGCCTAAACCGCGCACACCCTAAACCGCACAGACCCACTAAACTGCACAGACCGTAAACCGCGCACACCCGAAACCGCACACAACCGAAACCGCACACACCCTAAACCGCGCACACACTAATCCGCACACACCCGAAACCGCACACACCCGAAACCGCGCACACCCTAAACCGCACACACCCTAAACCGCACACACCCTAATCCGCACGCATCCTAAACCGCGCACACACCCTAAACCGCGCACACCCTAAACCGCGCACACCCTAAACCGCGCACACACTAAACCGCGCACACCCGAAACCGCACACACCCGAAACCGCGCACACCCTAAACCGCGCACACCCTAATCCGCACGCATCCTAAACCGCGCACACACCCTAAACCGCGCACACCCTAAACCGCACACACACTAAACCGCACACACACTAAACAGCACACACAACCATAACCGCGCACACACCCTAAACCGCACACACACATTACACTGCGCACACCCTAAACCGCACACACCCTAAACCGCACACACACCCTAATCCGCACACACCCTAAACTGCGCACACCATAAACCGCGCACACCCTAAACTGCGCACACCCTAAACCGCGCACACCCTAAACCGCGCACACCCTAAACCGCGCACACACTAAACCGCGCACACACTAAACCGCGCACACCCTAATCCGCGCACACCCTAATCCGCGCACACCCTAATCCGCACACACCCTAAACCGCAGACACCCTAAACCGCACACACACCCTAAACCGCACACACCCTAAACCGCATACACACCCTAAACCGCGCGCTCCCTAATCCGCTCGCATCCTAAACCGCGCACACCCTAAACCGCGCACACCCTAAACCGCGCACACCCTAACCCGCACACACCCTAAACCGCACACACCCTACACCGCACACACCCTACACCGCACACACACTAATCCGCACACACACTAAACCGCACATACACTAAACCGCACACACCCTAAACCGCACACACCCTAAACCGCACACACACACTAAACCGCACACATCCTAAACCGCACACACACTAAACCGCACACACCCTAAACCGCACACACCCTAAACCGCGCACACCCTAAACCGCGCACACCCTAAACCGCACCCACCCTAAACCGCGCACACCCTAAACCGCGCACACCCTAAACCGCGCACACCCTAAACCGCACACACCCTAAACCGCGCACACCCTAAACCGCACACACCCTAAACCGCACACACCCTAAACCGCACACACACACTAAACCGCACACACACTAAACCGCACACACCCTAAACCGCGCACACCCTAAACCGCACACACCCTAAACCGCGCACACCCTGAACCGCGCACACCCTAAACCGCGCACGCCCTAAACCGCGCACACCCTAAACCGCACACACCCTAAACCGCACACACCCTAAACCGCACACACCCTAAACCGCGCACACCCTAAACCGCGCACACCCTAAACCGCACACACCCTAAACCGCACACACCCTAAACCGCACACATCCTAAACCGCACACACCCTAAACCGCACACACCCTAAACCGCACACACCCTAAACCGCACACTCTAAACCGCACACACCCTAAACCGCGCACACACCCTAAACCACACACACACCCTAAACCACACACACACATTAAACCGCACACACCCTAAACCGCACACACCCTAAACCGCACACACCCTAAACCGCACACACCCTAAACCGCACACACACCCTAATCCGCACAAACCCTAAACCGCACACACCCTAAACCACGCACACCCTAAACCGCACACACCCTAAACTGCGCACACCCTAAACTGCGCACACCCTAAACCGCGCACACCCTAAACCGCACACACCCTAAAAAGCACACACACCCTAAACCGCGCACACCCTAAACCGCGCACACCCTAAACCCCGCACACCCTAAACCGCGCACACCCTAAACCGCGCACACACTAAACCGCGCACACCCTAAACCGCGCACACACTAAACCGTGCACACCCTAAAATGCGCACACCCTAAACCGCGCAAACCCTAAACCCCGGACACCCTAAACCGCGCACACCCTAAACCGCAACCCCCCTAAACCGCGCACATAGACTAAGCCGCACACACCCTAAACCGCAAACCACCCTGAATCGCACACCACCCTATACCGTGCACACACTAAACCGCGCACACCCTAAACCGCACACACCCTAAACAGCACACACCCTAAACCACGCACACACCCTAAACAGCACACGCCCTAAACCGCACACACCCTAAACCGCGCACACACCCTAAACCGCACACCCTAAACCGCACACACCCTAAACGGCGCACACACCCAAACCGCACACACCCTAAACTGCACACACACATTACACTGCGCACACCCTAAACCGCACACACCCTAAACCGCACACACACCCTAAACCGCACACACACATTACACTGCGCACACCCTAAACCGCGCACACACTAAACCGCACACACCCTAAATCACACAAACCATAAACCGCGCACACCCTAAACCGTACACACCCTAAACCGCACACACCCTAAACCGCACACACCCTAAACCGCGTACACCCTAAACCGTACACACACCCTAAACCGCACACACACCCTAAACCGCACACCCGAAACCGCACAAACCCTAAACCGCACACACCCTAAACCGCGTACACCATAAACCGCACACACCCGAAACCGCACACACCCTAAACTGCGCACGCCCTAAACCGCAGCCACCCTAAACCGCAGCCACCCTAAACCGCAGCCACCCTAAACTGCACACACCCTGAACCGCGCACACCCTAAACCGCGCACACCCTAAACCGCGCACACCCTAAACCGCACGCACCCTAAAGCGCACACTCGCTAAACCGCACACTCCCTAAACCGCACACACCCTAAACCGCGCACACCCTAAACCGCACACACATCCTAAACCGCACACATCCTAATCCGCGCACACCCTGAACCGCGCACACCCTAAACCGCGCACACCCTAAACCGCACGCACCCTAAACCGCACACTCCCTAAACCGCACGCACCCTAAACCGCACACACCCTAAATCGCGCTCACACCCTAAACCGCGCACACCCTAAACCGCACACACACCCTAAACCGCGCACACCCATTACACTGCGCACACCCTAAACCGCACACACCCTAAACCACACACACCCTAAACCACACACACCCTCAACTGCACACACCCTAAACCACACACACCCTCAACTGCACACACCCTAAACCGCACACACCCTAAACCGCACACACACCCTAAACCGCGCACACACATTACACTGCGCACACCCTAAACCACACACACCCTAAACCACACACACCCTCAACTGCACACACCCTAAACCGCACACACCCTAAACCACACACACCCTAAACCGCACACACCGTAAACCGCACACACACCCTAAACCGCGCACACACCCTAAACCGCACACACACCCTCAACTGCACACACCCTAAACCGCACACACCCTAATCCGCACACATCCTAAACCGCGCACACCCTAATCCGCGCACACCCTAAACCGCACATACACTAAACCGCACACCCTAAACCGCACACACCCTAAACCGCACACACCCTAAACCGCGCACACACTAAACCACACACACCCTAAACCACACACACCCTCAACTGCACACACCCTAAACCGCACACACCCTAAACGGCGCACACACCCAAACCGCACACACCCTAAACCGCACACACACATTACACTGCGCACACCCTAAACCGCACACACCCTAAACCGCACACACACCCTAAACCGCACACACACATTACACTGCGCTCACCCTAAACCGCGCACACACTAAACCGCACACACCCTAAATCACACAAACCATAAACCGCGCACACCCTAAACCGTACACACCCTACACCGCACACACCCTAAACCGCACACACCCTAAACCGCACACACCCTAAACCGCACCCACACCCTAAACCGCACACACACCCTAAACCGCACACACACCCTAAACCGCACACACACCCTAAACCGCACACCCGAAACCGCACAAACCCTAAACCGCACACACCCTAAACCGCGTACACCATAAACCGCACACACCCGAAACCGCGCACACACCCGAAACCGCACAAACCCTAAACCGCACACCCTAAACCGCGCATGCCCTAAACTGCGCACACCCTAAACCGCGCACACCCTAAACCGCGCACACCCTAAACCGCACACACCCTAAACCGCACACACACCCGAAACCGCACAAACCCTAAACCGCACACACCCTAAACCGCACACACCCGAAACCGCACACACCCTAAACTGCGCACGCCCTAAACCGCAGCCACCCTAAACCGCAGCCACCCTAAACCGCAGCCACCCTAAACTGCACACACCCTGAACCGCGCACACCCTAAACCGCACACACCCTAAACCGCGCACACCCTAAACCGCACACACACCCTAAACCGCGCACACCCTAAACTGCACACACCCTGAACCGCGCACACCCTAAACCGCGCACACCCTAAACTGCACACACCCTGAACCGCGCACACCCTAAACCGCACACACCCTAAACCGCGCACACCCTAAACCGCGCACACCCTAAACCGCACGCACCCTAAACCGCACACACACCCTAAACCGCGCACACCCTAAACCGCACGCACCCTAAAGCGCACACTCCCTAAACCGCACACTCCCTAAACCGCACACACCCTAAACCGCGCACACCCTAAACCGCACACACATCCTAAACCGCACACATCCTAATCCGCGCACACCCTGAACCGCGCACACCCTAAACCGCGCACACCCTAAACCGCACGCACCCTAAACCGCACACTCCCTAAACCGCACGCACCCTAAACCGCACACACCCTAAATCGCGCTCACACCCTAAACCGCGCACACCCTAAACCGCACACACACCCTAAACCGCGCACACCCATTACACTGCGCACACCCTAAACCGCACACACCCTAAACCACACACACCCTAAACCACACACACCCTCAACTGCACACACCCTAAACCACACACACCCTAAACCACACACACCCTAAACAGCACACGCCCTAAACCGCACACACCCTAAACCACACACACCCTCAACTGCACACACCCTAAACCACACACACCCTAAACCACACACACCCTAAACAGCACACGCCCTAAACCACACACACCCTAAACCACACACACCCTCAACTGCACACACCCTAAACCGCACACACCCTAAACCGCACACACACCCTAAACCGCGCACACACATTACACTGCGCACACCCTAAACCACACACACCCTAAACCACACACACCCTCAACTGCACACACCCTAAACCGCACACACCCTAAACCGCACACACCCTAAACCACACACACCCTAAACCGCACACACCGTAAACCGCACACACACCCTAAACCGCGCACACACCCTAAACCGCACACACACCCTCAACTGCACACACCCTAAACCGCACACACCCTAATCCGCACACATCCTAAACCGCGCACACCCTAATCCGCGCACACCCTAAACCGCACACACACTAAACCGCACACCCTAAACCGCACACACCCTAAACCGCACACACCCTAAACCGCGCACACACTAAACCACACACACCCTAAACCACACACACCCTCAACTGCACACACCCTAAACCGCACACACCCTAAACCGCGCACACCCTAATCCGCACACATCCTAAACCGCGCACACCCTAATCCGCGCACACCCTAAACCGCACACACACTAAACCGTACACACCCTAAACCGCACACACCCTAAACCGCACACACCCTAATCACTCACTGTGTAACTGTACAGAATCACTGTTTATTCAGGGTGAGGATCGCTCACTGTGTAACTGTACAGAGTCACTGTTCATTCAGGGTAAGGATCACTCACTGTGTCACTGTACAGAGTCACTGTTTATTCAGCAGGGTGAGGATCACTCACTGTGTAACTGTACAGACTCACTGTTTATTCAGGGTGAGGATCACTCACTGTGTAACTGTACAGAGTCACTGTTTATTCAGCAGGGTGAGGATCACTCACTGTGTAACTGTACAGAGTCACTGTTTATTCAGGGTAAGGATCACTCACTGTGTAACTGTACAGAGTCACTGTTTATTCAGCAGGGTGAGGATCACTCACTGTGTAACTGTACAGAGTCACTGTTTATTCAGTGTGAGGATCACTCACTGTGTAACTGTACAGAGTCACTGTTTATTCAGGGTAAGGATCACTCACTGTGTAACTGTACAGAGTCACTGTTTATTCAGCAGGGTGAGGATCACTCACTGTGTAACTGTACAGAGTCACTGTTTATTCATCAGGGTGAGAATCACTCACTGTGTAACTGTACAGAGTCACTGTTTATTCATCAGGGTGAGAATCACTCACTGTGTAACTGTACAGAGTCACTGTTTATTCATCAGGGTGAGAATCACTCACTGTGTAACTGTACAGAGTCACTGTTTATTCATCAGGGTGAGAATCACTCACTGTGTAACTGTACATAGTCACTGTTTATTCAGCAGGGTGAGGGTCACTCACTGTGTAACTGTACAGAGTCACTGTTTATTCAGTGTGAGGATCACTCACTGTGTAACTGTACAGAGTCACTGTTTATTCAGGGTAAGGATCACTCACTGTGTAACTGTACAGAGTCACTGTTTATTCAGGGTAAGGATCACTCACTGTGTAACTGTACAGAGTCACTGTTTATTCAGGGTAAGGATCACTCACTGTGTAACTGTACAGAGTCACTGTTTATTCAGGGTAAGGATCACTCACTGTGTAACTGTACAGAGTCACTGTTTATTCAGGGTAAGGATCACTCACTGTGTAACTGTATAGAGTCACTGTTTATTCAGGGTAAGGATCACTCACTGTGTAACTGTATAGAGTCACTGTTTATTCAGCAGGGTGAGGATCACTCACTGTGTAACTGTATAGAGTCACTGTTTTTCCAGCAGGGTGAGGGTCACTCACTGTGTAACTGTACAGAGTCACTGTTTATTCAGGGTAAGGATCACTCACTGTGTAACTGTACAGAGTCACTGTTTATTCAGTGTGAGGATCACTCACTGTGTAACTGTACAGAGTCACTGTTTATTCAGTGTGAGGATCACTCACTGTGTAACTGTACAGAGTCACTGTTTATTCAGGGTAAGGATCACTCACTGTGTAACTGTACAGAGTCAGTTTATTCAGGGTAAGGATCACTCACTGTGTAACTGTATAGAGTCACTGTTTATTCAGGGTAAGGATCACTCACTGTGTAACTGTATAGAGTCACTGTTTATTCAGCAGGGTGAGGATCACTCACTGTGTAACTGTATAGAGTCACTGTTTATCCAGCAGGGTGAGGGTCACTCACTGTGTAACTGTACAGAGCCACTGTTTATTCAGGGTAAGGATCACTCACTGTGTAACTGTACAGAGTCACTGTTTATTCAGTGTGAGGATCACTCACTGTGTAACTGTACAGAGTCACTGTTTATTCAGTGTGAGGATCACTCACTGTGTAACTGTACAGAGTCACTGTTTATTCAGGGTAAGGATCACTCACTGTGTAACTGTACAGAGTCACTGTTTATTCAGCAGGGTGAGGATCACTCACTGTGTAACTGTACAGAGTCACTGTTTATTCAGGGTAAGGATCACTCACTGTGTAACTGTACAGAGTCACTGTTTATTCAGTGTGAGGATCACTCACTGTGTAACTGTACAGAGTCACTGTTTATTCAGCAGGGTGAGGATCACTCACTGTGTAACTGTACAGAGTCACTGTTTATTCATCAGGGTGAGAATCACTCACTGTGTAACTGTACAGAGTCACTGTTTATTCATCAGGGTGAGAATCACTCACTGTGTAACTAAAGAGTCACTGTTTATTCATCAGGGTGAGAATCACTCACTGTGTAACTGTACAGAGTCACTGTTTATTCATCAGGGTGAGAATCACTCACTGTGTAACTGTACATAGTCACTGTTTATTCAGCAGGGTGAGGGTCACTCACTGTGTAACTGTACAGAGTCACTGTTTATTCAGTGTGAGGATCACTCACTGTGTAACTGTACAGAGTCACTGTTTATTCAGGGTAAGGATCACTCACTGTGTAACTGTACAGAGTCACTGTTTATTCAGGGTAAGGATCACTCACTGTGTAACTGTACAGAGTCACTGTTTATTCAGGGTAAGGATCACTCACTGTGTAACTGTACAGAGTCACTGTTTATTCAGGGTAAGGATCACTCACTGTGTAACTGTACAGAGTCACTGTTTATTCAGGGTAAGGATCACTCACTGTGTAACTGTATAGAGTCACTGTTTATTCAGGGTAAGGATCACTCACTGTGTAACTGTATAGAGTCACTGTTTATTCAGCAGGGTGAGGATCACTCACTGTGTAACTGTATGGAGTCACTGTTTTTCCAGCAGGGTGAGGGTCACTCACTGTGTAACTGTACAGAGTCACTGTTTATTCAGGGTAAGGATCACTCACTGTGTAACTGTACAGAGTCACTGTTTATTCAGTGTGAGGATCACTCACTGTGTAACTGTACAGAGTCACTGTTTATTCAGTGTGATGATCACTCACTGTGTAACTGTACAGAGTCACTGTTTATTCAGGGTAAGGATCACTCACTGTGTAACTGTACAGAGTCAGTTTATTCAGGGTAAGGATCACTCACTGTGTAACTGTATAGAGTCACTGTTTATTCAGGGTAAGGATCACTCACTGTGTAACTGTATAGAGTCACTGTTTATTCAGCAGGGTGAGGATCACTCACTGTGTAACTGTATAGAGTCACTGTTTATCCAGCAGGGTGAGGGTCACTCACTGTGTAACTGTACAGAGCCACTGTTTATTCAGGGTAAGGATCACTCACTGTGTAACTGTACAGAGTCACTGTTTATTCAGTGTGAGGATCACTCACTGTGTAACTGTACAGAGTCACTGTTTATTCAGTGTGAGGATCACTCACTGTGTAACTGTACAGAGTCACTGTTTATTCAGGGTAAGGATCACTCACTGTGTAACTGTACAGAGTCACTGTTTATTCAGCAGGGTGAGGATCACTCACTGTGTAACTGTACAGAGTCACTGTTTATTCAGGGTAAGGATCACTCACTGTGTAACTGTACAGAGTCACTGTTTATTCAGTGTGAGGATCACTCACTGTGTAACTGTACAGAGTCACTGTTTATTCAGGGTAAGGATCACTCACTGTGTAACTCTACAGAGTCACTGTTTATTCAGTGTGAGGATCACTCACTGTGTAACTGTACAGAGTCACTGTTTATTCAGGGTAAGGATCACTCACTGTGTAACTGTACAGAGTCACTGTTTATTCAGTGTGAGGATCACTCACTGTGTAACTGTACAGAGTCACTGTTTATCCAGCAGGGTGAGGGTCACTCACTGTGTAACTGTACAGAGTCACTGTTTATTCAGGGTAAGGATCACTCACTGTGTAACTGTACAGAGTCACTGTTTATTCAGCAGGGTGAGGATCACTCACTGTGTAACTGTACAGAGTCACTGTTTATTCAGTGTGAGGATCACTCACTGTGTAACTGTACAGAGTCACTGTTTATTCAGGGTAAGGATCACTCACTGTGTAACTGTACAGAGTCACTGTTTATTCAGCAGGGTGAGGATCACTCACTGTGTAACTGTACAGAGTCACTGTTTATTCAGTGTGAGGATCACTCACTGTGTAACTGTACAGGGTCACTGTTTATTCAGGGTGAGGATCACTCACTGTGTAACTGTACAGAGTCACTGTTTATTCAGCAGGGTGAGGATCACTCACTGTGTAACTGTACAGAGTCACTGTTTATTCATCAGGGTGAGAATCACTCACTGTGTAACTGTACAGAGTCACTGTTTATTCATCAGGGTGAGAATCACTCACTGTGTAACTGTACAGAGTCACTGTTTATTCATCAGGGTGAGAATCACTCACTGTGTAACTGTACAGAGTCACTGTTTATTCATCAGGGTGAGAATCACTCACTGTGTAACTGTACATAGTCACTGTTTATTCAGCAGGGTGAGGGTCACTCACTGTGTAACTGTACAGAGTCACTGTTTATTCAGTGTGAGGATCACTCACTGTGTAACTGTACAGAGTCACTGTTTATTCAGGGTAAGGATCACTCACTGTGTAACTGTACAGAGTCACTGTTTATTCAGGGTAAGGATCACTCACTGTGTAACTGTACAGAGTCACTGTTTATTCAGGGTAAGGATCACTCACTGTGTAACTGTACAGAGTCACTGTTTATTCAGGGTAAGGATCACTCACTGTGTAACTGTATAGAGTCACTGTTTATTCAGGGTAAGGATCACTCACTGTGTAACTGTATAGAGTCACTGTTTATTCAGCAGGGTGAGGATCACTCACTGTGTAACTGTATAGAGTCACTGTTTTTCCAGCAGGGTGAGGGTCACTCACTGTGTAACTGTACAGAGTCACTGTTTATTCAGGGTAAGGATCACTCACTGTGTAACTGTACAGAGTCACTGTTTATTCAGTGTGAGGATCACTCACTGTGTAACTGTACAGAGTCACTGTTTATTCAGTGTGAGGATCACTCACTGTGTAACTGTACAGAGTCACTGTTTATTCAGGGTAAGGATCACTCACTGTGTAACTGTACAGAGTCAGTTTATTCAGGGTAAGGATCACTCACTGTGTAACTGTATAAGAGTCACTGTTTATTCAGGGTAAGGATCACTCACTGTGTAACTGTATAGAGTCACTGTTTATTCAGCAGGGTGAGGATCACTCACTGTGTAACTGTATAGAGTCACTGTTTATCCAGCAGGGTGAGGGTCACTCACTGTGTAACTGTACAGAGCCACTGTTTATTCAGGGTAAGGATCACTCACTGTGTAACTGTACAGAGTCACTATTTATTCAGTGTGAGGATCACTCACTGTGTAACTGTACAGAGTCACTGTTTATTCAGTGTGAGGATCACTCACTGTGTAACTGTACAGAGTCACTGTTTATTCAGGGTAAGGATCACTCACTGTGTAACTGTACAGAGTCACTGTTTATTCAGCAGGGTGAGGATCACTCACTGTGTAACTGTACAGAGTCACTGTTTATTCAGGGTAAGGATCACTCACTGTGTAACTGTACAGAGTCACTGTTTATTCAGTGTGAGGATCACTCACTGTGTAACTGTACAGAGTCACAGTTTATTCAGGGTAAGGATCACTCACTGTGTAACTGTACAGAGTCACTGTTTATTCAGTGTGAGGATCACTCACTGTGTAACTGTACAGAGTCACTGTTTATTCAGTGTGAGGATCACTCACTGTGTAACTGTACAGAGTCACAGTTTATTCAGTGTGAGGGTCACTCACTGTGTAACTGTACAGAGTCACTGTTTATTCAGGGTGAGGATCACTCACTGTGTAACTGTACAGAGTCACTGTTTATTCAGGGTAAGGATCACTCACTGTGTAACTGTACAGAGTCACTGTTTATTCAGTGTGAGGATCACTCACTGTGTAACTGTACAGAGTCACTGTTTATTCAGGGTAAGGATCACTCACTGTGTAACTGTACAGAGTCACTGTTTATTCAGCAGGGTGAGGATCACTCACTGTGTAACTGTACAGAGTCACTGTTTATTCAGCAGGGTGAGGATCACTCACTGTGTAACTGTACAGAGTCACTGTTTATTCAGGGTGAGGATCACTCACTGTGTAACTGTACAGAGTCACTGTTTATTCAGGGTGCGGATCACTCACTGTGTAACTGTACAGAGTCACTGTTTATTCAGAGTGAGGATCACTCACTGTGTAACTGTACAGAGTCACTGTTTATTCAGGGTAAGGATCACTCACTGTGTAACTGTACAGAGTCACTGTTTATTCAGGGTAAGGATCACTCACTGTGTAACTGTACAGAGTCACTGTTTATTCAGAGTGAGGATCACTCACTGTGTAACTGTACAGAGTCACTGTTTATTCAGGGTGAGGATCACTCACTGTGTAACTGTACAGAGTCACTGTTTGTTCAGGGTAAGGATCACTCACTGTGTAACTGTACAGAGTCATTGTTTATTCAGGGTGAGGATCACTCACTGTGTAACTGTACAGAGTCACTGTTTATTCAGTGTGAGGATCACTCACTGTGTAACTGTACAGAGTCACTGTTTATTCAGTGTGAGGATCACTCACTGTGTAACTGTACAGAGTCACTGTTTATTCAGGGTAAGGATCACTCACTGTGTAACTGTACAGAGTCACTGTTTATTCAGGGTAAGGATCACTCACTGTGTAACTGTACAGAGTCACTGTTTATTCAGCAGGGTGAGGATCACTCATTGTGTAACTGTACAGAGCCACTGTTTATTCAGGGTAAGGATCACTCACTGTGTAACTGTACAGAGTCACTGTTTATTCAGTGTGAGGATCACTCACTGTGTAACTGTACAGAGTCACTGTTTATTCAGTGTGAGGATCACTCACTGTGTAACTGTACAGAGTCACTGTTTATTCAGGGTAAGGATCACTCACTGTGTAACTGTACAGAGTCACTGTTTATTCAGCAGGGTGAGGATCACTCACTGTGTAACTGTACAGAGTCACTGTTTATTCAGGGTAAGGATCACTCACTGTGTAACTGTACAGAGTCACTGTTTATTCAGTGTGAGGATCACTCACTGTGTAACTGTACAGAGTCACTGTTTATTCAGGGTAAGGATCACTCACTGTGTAACTGTACAGAGTCACTGTTTATTCAGGGTAAGGATCACTCACTGTGTAACTGTACAGAGTCACTGTTTATTCAGTGTGAGGATCACTCACTGTGTAACTGTACAGAGTCACTGTTTATTCAGGGTGAGGGTCACTCACTGTGTAACTGTACAGAGTCACTGTTTATTCAGGGTGAGGGTCACTCACTGTGTAACTGTACAGAGTCACTGTTTATTCAGGGTGAGGATCACTCACTGTGTAACTGTACAGAGTCACTGTTTATTCAGGGTGAGGATCACTCACTGTGTAACTGTACAGAGTCACTGTTTATTCAGGGTAAGGATCACTCACTGTGTAACTGTACAGAGTCACTGTTTATTCAGCAGGGTGAGGATCACTCACTGTAACTGTACATAGTCACTGTTTATTCAGTGTGAGGATCACTCACTGTGTAACTGTACAGAGTCACTGTTTATTCAGGGTAAGGATCACTCACTGTGTAACTGTACAGAGTCACTGTTTATTCAGCAGGGTGAGGATCACTCACTGTGTAACTGTACAGAGTCACTGTTTATTCAGGGTGAGGGTCACTCACTGTGTAACTGTATAGAGTCACTGTTTATTCAGTGTGAGGATCACTCACTGTGTAACTGTACAGAGTCACTGTTTATTCAGGGTGAGGGTCACTCACTGTGTAACTGTACAGAGTCACTGTTTATTCAGCAGGGTGAGGATCACTCACTGTGTAACTGTACAGAGTCACTGTTTATTCAGTGTGAGGATCACTCACTGTGTAACTGTACAGAGTCACTGTTTATTCAGTGTGAGGATCACTCACTGTGTAACTGTACAGAGTCACTGTTTATTCAGGGTAAGGATCACTCACTGTGTAACTGTACAGAGTCACTGTTTATTCAGTGTGAGGATCACTCACTGTGTAACTGTACAGAGTCACTGTTTATTCAGGGTGAGGATCACTCACTGTGTAACAGTACAGAGTCACTGTTTATTCAGCAGGGTGAGGGTCACTCACTGTGTAACTGTATAGAGTCACTGTTTATCCAGCAGGGTGAGGGTCACTCACTGTGTAACTGTACAGAGTCACTGTTTATTCAGGGTAAGGATCACTCACTGTGTAACTGTACAGAGTCACTGTTTATTCAGCAGGGTGAGGATCACTCACTGTGTAACTGTATAGAGTCACTGTTTATTCAGGGTGAGGATCACTCACTGTGTAACTGCACAGAGTCACTGTTTATTCAGCAGGGTGAGGATCACTCGCTGTGTAACTGTACAGAGTCACTGTTTATTCAGCAGGGTGAGGATCACTCACTGTGTAACTGTATAGAGTCACTGTTTATTCAGGGTGAGGATCACTCACTGTGTAACTGTACAGAGTCACTGTTTATTCAGCAGGGTGAGGGTCACTCACTGTGTAACTGTATAGAGTCACTGTTTATCCAGCAGGGTGAGGGTCACTCACTGTGTAACTGTACAGAGTCACTGTTTATTCAGGGTGAGGATCACTCACTGTGTAACTGTACAGAGTCACTGTTTATTCAGGGTAAGGATCACTCACTGTGTAACTGTACAGAGTCACTGTTTATTCAGGGTGAGGATCACTCACTGTGTAACTGTACAGAGTCACTGTTTATTCAGGGTAAGGATCACTCACTGTGTAACTGTACAGAGTCACTGTTTATTCAGGGTAAGGATCACTCACTGTGTAACTGTACAGAGTCACTGTTTATTCAGCAGGGTGAGGATCACTCACTGTGTAACTGTACAGAGTCACTGTTTATTCAGGGTAAGGATCACTCACTGTGTAACTGTACAGAGTCACTGTTTATTCAGGGTGAGGATCACTCACTGTGTAACTGTACAGAGTCACTGTTTATTCAGGGTAAGGATCACTCACTGTGTAACTGTACAGAGTCACTGTTTATTCAGGGTAAGGATCACTCACTGTGTAACTGTACAGAGTCACTGTTTATTCAGGGTGAGGATCACTCACTGTGTAACTGTACAGAGTCACTGTTTATTCAGTGTGAGGATCACTCACTGTGTAACTGTACAGAGTCACTGTTTATTCAGGGTAAGGATCACTCACTGTGTAACTGTACAGAGTCAGTTTATTCAGGGTAAGGATCACTCACTGTGTAACTGTATAAGAGTCACTGTTTATTCAGGGTAAGGATCACTCACTGTGTAACTGTATAGAGTCACTGTTTATTCAGCAGGGTGAGGATCACTCACTGTGTAACTGTATAGAGTCACTGTTTATCCAGCAGGGTGAGGGTCACTCACTGTGTAACTGTACAGAGCCACTGTTTATTCAGGGTAAGGATCACTCACTGTGTAACTGTACAGAGTCACTATTTATTCAGTGTGAGGATCACTCACTGTGTAACTGTACAGAGTCACTGTTTCTTCAGTGTGAGGATCACTCACTGTGTAACTGTACAGAGTCACTGTTTATTCAGGGTAAGGATCACTCACTGTGTAACTGTACAGAGTCACTGTTTATTCAGCAGGGTGAGGATCACTCACTGTGTAACTGTACAGAGTCACTGTTTATTCAGGGTAAGGATCACTCACTGTGTAACTGTACAGAGTCACTGTTTATTCAGTGTGAGGATCACTCACTGTGTAACTGTACAGAGTCACAGTTTATTCAGGGTAAGGATCACTCACTGTGTAACTGTACAGAGTCACTGTTTATTCAGTGTGAGGATCACTCACTGTGTAACTGTACAGAGTCACTGTTTATTCAGTGTGAGGATCACTCACTGTGTAACTGTACAGAGTCACTGTTTATTCAGTGTGAGGGTCACTCACTGTGTAACTGTACAGAGTCACTGTTTATTCAGGGTGAGGATCACTCACTGTGTAACTGTACAGAGTCACTGTTTATTCAGGGTAAGGATCACTCACTGTGTAACTGTACAGAGTCACTGTTTATTCAGTGTGAGGATCACTCACTGTGTAACTGTACAGAGTCACTGTTTATTCAGGGTAAGGATCACTCACTGTGTAACTGTACAGAGTCACTGTTTATTCAGCAGGGTGAGGATCACTCACTGTGTAACTGTACAGAGTCACTGTTTATTCAGCAGGGTGAGGATCACTCACTGTGTAACTGTACAGAGTCACTGTTTATTCAGGGTGAGGATCACTCACTGTGTAACTGTACAGAGTCACTGTTTATTCAGGGTGAGGATCACTCACTGTGTAACTGTACAGAGTCACTGTTTATTCAGAGTGAGGATCACTCACTGTGTAACTGTACAGAGTCACTGTTTATTCAGGGTAAGGATCACTCACTGTGTAACTGTACAGAGTCACTGTTTATTCAGGGTAAGGATCACTCACTGTGTAACTGTACAGAGTCACTGTTTATTCAGCAGGGTGAGGATCACTCATTGTGTAACTGTACAGAGCCACTGTATATTCAGGGTAAGGATCACTCACTGTGTAACTGTACAGAGTCACTGTTTATTCAGTGTGAGGATCACTCACTGTGTAACTGTACAGAGTCACTGTTTATTCAGTGTGAGGATCACTCACTGTGTAACTGTACAGAGTCACTGTTTATTCAGGGTAAGGATCACTCACTGTGTAACTGTACAGAGTCACTGTTTATTCAGGGTAAGGATCACTCACTGTGTAACTGTACAGAGTCACTGTTTATTCAGCAGGGTGAGGATCACTCATTGTGTAACTGTACAGAGCCACTGTATATTCAGGGTAAGGATCACTCACTGTGTAACTGTACAGAGTCACTGTTTATTCAGTGTGAGGATCACTCACTGTGTAACTGTACAGAGTCACTGTTTATTCAGTGTGAGGATCACTCACTGTGTAACTGTACAGAGTCACTGTTTATTCAGGGTAAGGATCACTCACTGTGTAACTGTACAGAGTCACTGTTTATTCAGCAGGGTGAGGATCACTCACTGTGTAACTGTACAGAGTCACTGTTTATTCAGGGTAAGGATCACTCACTGTGTAACTGTACAGAGTCACTGTTTATTCAGTGTGAGGATCACTCACTGTGTAACTGTACAGAGTCACTGTTTATTCAGGGTAAGGATCACTCACTGTGTAACTGTACAGAGTCACTGTTTATTCAGGGTAAGGATCACTCACTGTGTAACTGTACAGAGTCACTGTTTATTCAGTGTGAGGATCACTCACTGTGTAACTGTACAGAGTCACTGTTTATTCAGGGTGAGGGTCACTCACTGTGTAACTGTACAGAGTCACTGTTTATTCAGGGTGAGGGTCACTCACTGTGTAACTGTACAGAGTCACTGTTTATTCAGGGTGAGGATCACTCACTGTGTAACTGTACAGAGTCACTGTTTATTCAGGGTGAGGATCACTCACTGTGTAACTGTACAGAGTCACTGTTTATTCAGGGTAAGGATCACTCACTGTGTAACTGTACAGAGTCACTGTTTATTCAGCAGGGTGAGGATCACTCACTGTAACTGTACATAGTCACTGTTTATTCAGTGTGAGGATCACTCACTGTGTAACTGTACAGAGTCACTGTTTATTCAGGGTAAGGATCACTCACTGTGTAACTGTACAGAGTCACTGTTTATTCAGTGTGAGGATCACTCACTGTGTAACTGTACAGAGTCACTGTTTATTCAGGGTGAGGGTCACTCACTGTGTAACTGTACAGAGTCACTGTTTATTCAGGGTGAGGGTCACTCACTGTGTAACTGTACAGAGTCACTGTTTATTCAGGGTGAGGATCACTCACTGTGTAACTGTACAGAGTCACTGTTTATTCAGGGTGAGGATCACTCACTGTGTAACTGTACAGAGTCACTGTTTATTCAGGGTAAGGATCACTCACTGTGTAACTGTACAGAGTCACTGTTTATTCAGCAGGGTGAGGATCACTCACTGTAACTGTACATAGTCACTGTTTATTCAGTGTGAGGATCACTCACTGTGTAACTGTACAGAGTCACTGTTTATTCAGGGTAAGGATCACTCACTGTGTAACTGTACAGAGTCACTGTTTATTCAGCAGGGTGAGGATCACTCACTGTGTAACTGTACAGAGTCACTGTTTATTCAGGGTGAGGGTCACTCACTGTGTAACTGTATAGAGTCACTGTTTATTCAGTGTGAGGATCACTCACTGTGTAACTGTACAGAGTCACTGTTTATTCAGGGTGAGGGTCACTCACTGTGTAACTGTACAGAGTCAGTTTATTCAGGGTAAGGATCACTCACTGTGTAACTGTATAAGAGTCACTGTTTATTCAGGGTAAGGATCACTCACTGTGTAACTGTATAGAGTCACTGTTTATTCAGCAGGGTGAGGATCACTCACTGTGTAACTGTATAGAGTCACTGTTTATCCAGCAGGGTGAGGGTCACTCACTGTGTAACTGTACAGAGCCACTGTTTATTCAGGGTAAGGATCACTCACTGTGTAACTGTACAGAGTCACTATTTATTCAGTGTGAGGATCACTCACTGTGTAACTGTACAGAGTCACTGTTTATTCAGTGTGAGGATCACTCACTGTGTAACTGTACAGAGTCACTGTTTATTCAGGGTAAGGATCACTCACTGTGTAACTGTACAGAGTCACTGTTTATTCAGCAGGGTGAGGATCACTCACTGTGTAACTGTACAGAGTCACTGTTTATTCAGGGTAAGGATCACTCACTGTGTAACTGTACAGAGTCACTGTTTATTCAGTGTGAGGATCACTCACTGTGTAACTGTACAGAGTCACAGTTTATTCAGGGTAAGGATCACTCACTGTGTAACTGTACAGAGTCACTGTTTATTCAGTGTGAGGATCACTCACTGTGTAACTGTACAGAGTCACTGTTTATTCAGTGTGAGGATCACTCACTGTGTAACTGTACAGAGTCACTGTTTATTCAGTGTGAGGGTCACTCACTGTGTAACTGTACAGAGTCACTGTTTATTCAGGGTGAGGATCACTCACTGTGTAACTGTACAGAGTCACTGTTTATTCAGGGTAAGGATCACTCACTGTGTAACTGTACAGAGTCACTGTTTATTCAGTGTGAGGATCACTCACTGTGTAACTGTACAGAGTCACTGTTTATTCAGGGTAAGGATCACTCACTGTGTAACTGTACAGAGTCACTGTTTATTCAGCAGGGTGAGGATCACTCACTGTGTAACTGTACAGAGTCACTGTTTATTCAGCAGGGTGAGGATCACTCACTGTGTAACTGTACAGAGTCACTGTTTATTCAGGGTGAGGATCACTCACTGTGTAACTGTACAGAGTCACTGTTTATTCAGGGTGAGGATCACTCACTGTGTAACTGTACAGAGTCACTGTTTATTCAGAGTGAGGATCACTCACTGTGTAACTGTACAGAGTCACTGTTTATTCAGGGTAAGGATCACTCACTGTGTAACTGTACAGAGTCACTGTTTATTCAGGGTAAGGATCACTCACTGTGTAACTGTACAGAGTCACTGTTTATTCAGAGTGAGGATCACTCACTGTGTAACTGTACAGAGTCACTGTTTATTCAGGGTGAGGATCACTCACTGTGTAACTGTACAGAGTCACTGTTTGTTCAGGGTAAGGATCACTCACTGTGTAACTGTACAGAGTCATTGTTTATTCAGGGTGAGGATCACTCACTGTGTAACTGTACAGAGTCACTGTTTATTCAGTGTGAGGATCACTCACTGTGTAACTGTACAGAGTCACTGTTTATTCAGTGTGAGGATCACTCACTGTGTAACTGTACAGAGTCACTGTTTATTCAGGGTAAGGATCACTCACTGTGTAACTGTACAGAGTCACTGTTTATTCAGGGTAAGGATCACTCACTGTGTAACTGTACAGAGTCACTGTTTATTCAGCAGGGTGAGGATCACTCATTGTGTAACTGTACAGAGCCACTGTTTATTCAGGGTAAGGATCACTCACTGTGTAACTGTACAGAGTCACTGTTTATTCAGTGTGAGGATCACTCACTGTGTAACTGTACAGAGTCACTGTTTATTCAGTGTGAGGATCACTCACTGTGTAACTGTACAGAGTCACTGTTTATTCAGGGTAAGGATCACTCACTGTGTAACTGTACAGAGTCACTGTTTATTCAGCAGGGTGAGGATCACTCACTGTGTAACTGTACAGAGTCACTGTTTATTCAGGGTAAGGATCACTCACTGTGTAACTGTACAGAGTCACTGTTTATTCAGTGTGAGGATCACTCACTGTGTAACTGTACAGAGTCACTGTTTATTCAGGGTAAGGATCACTCACTGTGTAACTGTACAGAGTCACTGTTTATTCAGGGTAAGGATCACTCACTGTGTAACTGTACAGAGTCACTGTTTATTCAGTGTGAGGATCACTCACTGTGTAACTGTACAGAGTCACTGTTTATTCAGGGTGAGGGTCACTCACGGTGTAACTGTACAGAGTCACTGTTTATTCAGGGTGAGGGTCACTCACTGTGTAACTGTACAGAGTCACTGTTTATTCAGGGTGAGGATCACTCACTGTGTAACTGTACAGAGTCACTGTTTATTCAGGGTGAGGATCACTCACTGTGTAACTGTACAGAGTCACTGTTTATTCAGGGTAAGGATCACTCACTGTGTAACTGTACAGAGTCACTGTTTATTCAGCAGGGTGAGGATCACTCACTGTAACTGTACATAGTCACTGTTTATTCAGTGTGAGGATCACTCACTGTGTAACTGTACAGAGTCACTGTTTATTCAGGGTAAGGATCACTCACTGTGTAACTGTACAGAGTCACTGTTTATTCAGCAGGGTGAGGATCACTCACTGTGTAACTGTACAGAGTCACTGTTTATTCAGGGTGAGGGTCACTCACTGTGTAACTGTATAGAGTCACTGTTTATTCAGTGTGAGGATCACTCACTGTGTAACTGTACAGAGTCACTGTTTATTCAGGGTGAGGGTCACTCACTGTGTAACTGTACAGAGTCACTGTTTATTCAGCAGGGTGAGGATCACTCACTGTGTAACTGTACAGAGTCACTGTTTATTCAGTGTGAGGATCACTCACTGTGTAACTGTACAGAGTCACTGTTTATTCAGTGTGAGGATCACTCACTGTGTAACTGTACAGAGTCACTGTTTATTCAGGGTAAGGATCACTCACTGTGTAACTGTACAGAGTCACTGTTTATTCAGTGTGAGGATCACTCACTGTGTAACTGTACAGAGTCACTGTTTATTCAGGGTGAGGATCACTCACTGTGTAACAGTACAGAGTCACTGTTTATTCAGCAGGGTGAGGGTCACTCACTGTGTAACTGTATAGAGTCACTGTTTATCCAGCAGGGTGAGGGTCACTCACTGTGTAACTGTACAGAGTCACTGTTTATTCAGGGTAAGGATCACTCACTGTGTAACTGTACAGAGTCACTGTTTATTCAGCAGGGTGAGGATCACTCACTGTGTAACTGTATAGAGTCACTGTTTATTCAGGGTGAGGATCACTCACTGTGTAACTGCACAGAGTCACTGTTTATTCAGCAGGGTGAGGATCACTCGCTGTGTAACTGTACAGAGTCACTGTTTATTCAGCAGGGTGAGGATCACTCACTGTGTAACTGTATAGAGTCACTGTTTATTCAGGGTGAGGATCACTCACTGTGTAACTGTACAGAGTCACTGTTTATTCAGCAGGGTGAGGGTCACTCACTGTGTAACTGTATAGAGTCACTGTTTATCCAGCAGGGTGAGGGTCACTCACTGTGTAACTGTACAGAGTCACTGTTTATTCAGGGTGAGGATCACTCACTGTGTAACTGTACAGAGTCACTGTTTATTCAGGGTAAGGATCACTCACTGTGTAACTGTACAGAGTCACTGTTTATTCAGGGTGAGGATCACTCACTGTGTAACTGTACAGAGTCACTGTTTATTCAGGGTAAGGATCACTCACTGTGTAACTGTACAGAGTCACTGTTTATTCAGGGTAAGGATCACTCACTGTGTAACTGTACAGAGTCACTGTTTATTCAGCAGGGTGAGGATCACTCACTGTGTAACTGTACAGAGTCACTGTTTATTCAGGGTAAGGATCACTCACTGTGTAACTGTACAGAGTCACTGTTTATTCAGGGTGAGGATCACTCACTGTGTAACTGTACAGAGTCACTGTTTATTCAGGGTAAGGATCACTCACTGTGTAACTGTACAGAGTCACTGTTTATTCAGGGTAAGGATCACTCACTGTGTAACTGTACAGAGTCACTGTTTATTCAGGGTGAGGATCACTCACTGTGTAACTGTACAGAGTCACTGTTTATTCAGGGTAAGGATCACTCACTGTGTAACTGTACAGAGTCACTGTTTATTCAGCAGGGTGAGGATCACTCACTGTGTAACTGTACAGAGTCACTGTTTATTCAGGGTAAGGATCACTCACTGTGTAACTGTACAGAGTCACTGTTTATTCAGCAGGGTGAGGATCACTCACTGTGTAACTGTACAGAGTCACTGTTTATTCAGGGTAAGGATCACTCACTGTGTAACTGTACAGAGTCACTGTTTATTCAGGGTGAGGATCACTCACTGTGTAACTGTACAGAGTCACTGTTTATTCAGGGTGAGGATCACTCACTGTGTAACTGTACAGAGTCACTGTTTATTCAGGGTAAGGATCACTCACTGTGTAACTGTACAGAGTCACTGTTTATTCAGGGTAAGGATCACTCACTGTGTAACTGTACAGAGTCACTGTTTATTCAGAGTGAGGATCACTAACTGTGTAACTGTACAGAGTCACTGTTTATTCAGGGTAAGGATCACTCACTGTGTAACTGTACAGAGTCACTGTTTATTCAGGGTAAGGATCACTCACTGTGTAACTGTACAGAGTCACTGTTTATTCAGGGTAAGGATCACTCACTGTGTAACTGTACAGAGTCACTGTTTATTCAGAGTGAGGATCACTCACTGTGTAACTGTACAGAGTCACTGTTTATTCAGGGTAAGGATCACTCACTGTGTAACTGTACAGAGTCACTGTTTATTCAGGGTAAGGATCACTCACTGTGTAACTGTACAGAGTCACTGTTTATTCAGCAGGGTGAGGATCACTCATTGTGTAACTGTACAGAGTCACTGTTTATTCAGGGTAAGGATCACTCACTGTGTAACTGTACAGAGTCACTGTTTATTCAGGGTGAGGATCACTCACTGTGTAACTGTACAGAGTCACTGTTTATTCAGAGTGAGGATCACTAACTGTGTAACTGTACAGAGTCACTGTTTATTCAGGGTAAGGATCACTCACTGTGTAACTGTACAGAGTCACTGTTTATTCAGGGTAAGGATCACTCACTGTGTAACTGTACAGAGTCACTGTTTATTCAGGGTAAGGATCACTCACTGTGTAACTGTACAGAGTCACTGTTTATTCAGAGTGAGGATCACTAACTGTGTAACTGTACAGAGTCACTGTTTATTCAGGGTAAGGATCACTTACTGTGTAACTGTACAGAGTCACTGTTTATTCAGGGTAAGGATCACTCACTGTGTAACTGTACAGAGTCACTGTTTATTCAGCAGGGTGAGGATCACTCATTGTGTAACTGTACAGAGTCACTGTTTATTCAGGGTGAGGATCACTCACTGTGTGCTAAGAAATCAGGCTGGGTGTTCACTGTTTAGGGCTCCTCCAGCGTGGCGACCAATCTGTTCACTGCGTTCCAGTCCAGGTTACTGAGGATGCTGCTGGTGCTATCCGACTGAATATCTGATAGCTCGGAATCTGCCGCAGTGTCAGGCTCGACCAAATCGGCTCCCTGGGTGAACACGTCATGGAAATGAGTGAATATAAACTACAGTAACACAATCTCCCAGGACCCCGTGACCCACAGCGCGACCCAGCCCCGACGGGGCGACCCAGCCCCGACGGCGCGACCCAGCCCCGGCGGCGCGACACCGCCCCGACAGCGCGACCCAGCCCCGACAGGGCGACACCGCCCCGACAGCGCGACACAGCCCCGACAGCGCGACACCGCCCCGACAGCGCGACACAGCCCCGACAGCGCGACACCGCCCCGACAGCGCGACACCGCCCCGACAGCGCGACACCGCCCCGACAGAGCGACACCGCCCCGACGGCGCGACACCGCCCCGACGGCGCGACACAGCCCCGACGGCGCGACACCGCCCCGACGGCGCGACACAGCCCCGACGGCGCGACACAGCCCCGGCGGCGCGACCCAGCCCCGACGGCGCGACCCAGCCACGACAGGGCGACACCGCCCCGACAGCGCGACACCGCCCCGACAGCGCGACACCGCCCCGACAGCGCGACACCGCCCCGACAGCGCGACACAGCCCCGACAGCGCGACACAGCCCCGACAGCGCGACACCGCCCCGACAGCGCGACACCGCCCCGACAGAGCGACACCGCCCCGACGGCGCGACACCGCCCCGACGGCGCGACACAGCCCCGACGGCGCGACACCGCCCCGACGGCGCGACACAGCCCCGACGGCGCGACACAGCCCCGGCGGCGCGACCCAGCCCCGACGGCGCGTCCCAGCCCCGACAGGGCGACACCGCCCCGACAGCGCGACACCGCCCCGACAGCGCGACACCGCCCCGACAGCGCGACACCGCCCCGACAGCGCGACACCGCCCCGACAGCGCGACACCGCCCCGACAGAGCGACACCGCCCCGACAGCGCGACACCGCCCCGACAGCGCGACACCGCCCCGACAGCGCGACACCGCCCCGACAGCGCGACACCGCCCCGACAGCGCGACACCGCCCCGACAGCGCGACACCGCCCCGACAGCGCGACACAGCCCCGACAGCGCGACACCGCCCCGACAGCGCGACACCGCCCCGACAGCGCGACACAGCCCCGACAGCGCGACACAGCCCCGACAGCGCGACACCGCCCCGACAGCGCGACACCGCCCCGACAGCGCGACACCGCCCCGACAGCGCGACACCGCCCCGACAGCGCGACACCGCCCCGACAGCGCGACACCGCCCCGACAGCGCGACACCGCCCCGACAGCGCGACACCGCCCCGACAGCGCGACACAGCCCCGACAGCGCGACACCGCCCCGACAGCGCGACACCGCCCCGACAGCGCGACACAGCCCCGACAGCGCGACACAGCCCCGACAGCGCGACACAGCCCCGACAGCGCGACACCGCCCCGACAGCGCGACACCGCCCCGACAGCGCGACACCGCCCCGACAGCGCGACACCGCCCCGACAGCGCGACACCGCCCCGACAGCGCGACACCGCCCCGACAGCGCGACACCGCCCCGACAGCGCGACACAGCCCCGACAGCGCGACACAGCCCCGACAGCGCGACACAGCCCCGACAGCGCGACACCGCCCCGACAGCGCGACACCGCCCCGACAGCGCGACACCGCCCCGACAGCGCGACACCGCCCCGACAGCGCGACACAGCCCCGACAGCGCGACACAGCCCCGACAGCGCGACACAGCCCCGACAGCGCGACACAGCCCCGACAGCGCGACACCGCCCCGACAGCGCGACACCGCCCCGACAGCGCGACACCGCCCCGACAGCGCGACACCGCCCCGACAGCGCGACACCGCCCCGACAGCGCGACACCGCCCCGACAGCGCGACACAGCCCCGACTGCGCGACACCGCCCCGACAGCGCGACACCGCCCCGACAGCGCGACCCAGCCCCGACAGCGCGACACCGCCCCGACAGCGCGACACCGCCCCGACAGCGCGACACCGCCCCGACTGCGCGACACCGCCCCGACAGCGCGACACCGCCCCGACAGCGCGACACAGCCCCGACAGCGCGACACAGCCCCGACTGCGCGACACCGCCCCGACAGCGCGACACAGCCCCGACAGCGCGACACAGCCCCGACAGCGCGACACAGCCCCGACAGCGCGACACCGCCCCGACAGCGCGACACCGCCCCGACAGCGCGACACCGCCCCGACAGCGCGACACCGCCCCGACAGCGCGACACCGCCCCGACAGCGCGACACCGCCCCGACAGCGCGACACCGCCCCGACAGCGCGACACCGCCCCGACAGCGCGACACAGCCCCGACTGCGCGACACAGCCCCGACTGCGCGACACCGCCCCGACAGCGCGACACCGCCCCGACAGCGCGACACCGCCCCGACAGCGCGACACCGCCCCGACAGCGCGACACAGCCCCGACAGCGCGACACCGCCCCGACAGCGCGACACCGCCCCGACAGCGCGACACCGCCCCGACAGCGCGACACCGCCCCGACAGCGCGACACCGCCCCGACAGCGCGACACCGCCCCGACAGCGCGACACCGCCCCGACAGCGCGACACCGCCCCGACAGCGCGACACCGCCCCGACAGCGCGACACCGCCCCGACAGCGCGACACCGCCCCGACAGCGCGACACCGCCCCGACAGCGCGACACCGCCCCGACAGCGCGACACAGCCCCGACACCGCGACACAGCCCCGACACCGCGACACAGCCCCGACAGCGCGACACCGCCCCGACAGCGCGACACCGCCCCGACAGCGCGACACCGCCCCGACAGGGCGACACAGCCCCGACAGCGCGACACCGCCCCGACAGCGCGACACCGCCCCGACAGCGCGACACCGCCCCGACAGCGCGACACAGCCCCGACACCGCGACACAGCCCCGACAGCGCGACACCGCCCCGACAGCGCGACACCGCCCCGACAGCGCGACACCGCCCCGACAGCGCGACACCGCCCCGACAGCGCGACACAGCCCCGACAGCGCGACACAGCCCCGACAGCGCGACATCGCCCCGACAGCGCGACACCGCGACACCGCCCCGACAGCGCGACACCGCCCCGACAGCGCGACACCGCCCCGACAGCGCGACATCGCCCCGACACCGCGTCACCGCCCCGACACCGCGACACTGCCCCGACAGCGCGACACCGCCCCGACAGCGCGACACCGCCCCGACAGCGCGACACCGCCTCGACAGCGCGACACCGCCTCGACAGCGCGACACCGCCCCGACAGCGCGACACCGCCCCGACAGCGCGACACCGCCCCGACAGCGCGACACAGCCCCGACAGCGCGACACCGCCCCGACAGCGCGACACCGCCCCGACAGCGCGACACCGCCCCGACACCGCGACACCGCCCCGACAGCGCGACACCGCCCCGACAGCGCGACATCGCCCCGACAGCGCGACATCGCCCCGACAGCGCGACACCGCCCCGACAGCGCGACACCGCCCCGACAGCGCGACACCGCCCCGACAGCGCGACACCGCCCCGACAGCGCGACACCGCCCCGACAGCGCGACACCGCCCCGACAGCGCGACACCGCCCCGACAGCGCGACACCGCCCCGACAGCGCGACACCGCCCCGACAGCGCGGCACCGCCCCGACAGCGCGGCACCGCCCCGACAGCGCGGCACCGCCCCGACAGCGCGACACCGCCCCGACAGCGCGACACTGCCCCGACAGCGCGACCCAGCCCCGACAGCGCGACACCGCCCCGACAGCGCGACACCGCCCCGACAGCGCGACACCGCCCCGACAGCGCGACACCGCCCCGACAGCGCGACACAGCCCCGACAGCGCGACACCGCCCCGACAGCGCGACCCAGCCCCGACAGCGCGACCCAGCCCCGACAGCGCGACCCAGCCCCGACAGCGCGACCCAGCCCCGACAGCGCGACACCGCCCCGACAGCGCGACACCGCCCCGACAGCGCGACACCGCCCCGACAGCGCGACACCGCCCCGACAGCGCGACACCGCCCCGACAGCGCGACACCGCCCCGACAGCGCGACACCGCCCCGACAGGGCGACACAGCCCCGACAGCGCGACACCGCCCCGACAGCGCGACACCGCCCCGACAGCGCGACACAGCCCCGACAGCGCGACACCGCCCCGACAGCGCGACACCGCCCCGACAGCGCGACACCGCCCGACAGCGCGACACAGCCCCGACAGCGCGACACCGCCCCGACAGCGCGACACCGCCCCGACAGCGCGACCCAGCCCCGACAGCGCGACCCAGCCCCGACAGCGCGACCCAGCCCCGACAGCGCGACCCAGCCCCGACAGCGCGACCCAGCCCCGACAGCGCGACCCAGCCCCGACAGCGCGACACCGCCCCGACAGCGCGACACAGCGACACCGCCCCGACAGCGCGACACCGCCCCGACAGCGCGACACAGCGACACCGCCCCGACAGCGCGACACCGCCCCGACAGCGCGACACCGCCCCGACAGCGCGACACCGCCCCGACAGCGCGACACCGCCCCGACAGCGCGACACCGCCCCGACAGCGCGACACCGCCCCGACAGCGCGACACCGCCCCGACAGCGCGACACAGCCCCGACAGCGCGACACCGCCCCGACAGCGCGACACCGCCCCGACAGCGCGACACAGCCCCGACAGCGCGACACCGCCCCGACAGCGCGACACCGCCCCGACAGCGCGACACCGCCCCGACAGCGCGACACAGCCCCGACAGCGCGACCCAGCCCCGACAGCGCGACACAGCCCCGACAGCGCGACACCGCCCCGACAGCGCGACACAGCGACACCGCCCCGACAGCGCGACACCACCCCGACAGCGCGACACAGCCCCGACAGCGCGACACCGCGACACCGCCCCGACAGCGCGACACCGCCCCGACAGCGCGACACAGCCCCGACAGCGCGACACCGCCCCGACAGCGCGACACCGCCCCGACAGCGCGACACAGCCCCGACAGCGCGACACCGCCCCGACAGCGCGACACCGCCCCGACAGCGCGACACCGCCCCGACAGCGCGACACCGCCCCGACAGCGCGACACCGCCCCGACAGCGCGACACCGCCCCGACAGGGCGACACCGCCCCGACAGCGCGACACAGCCCCTACAGCGCGACACAGCCCCGACAGCGCGACACCGCCCCGACAGCGCGACACCGCCCCGACAGCGCGACACCGCCCCGACAGCGCGACACAGCGACACCGCCCCGACAGCGCGACACAGCCCCGACAGCGCGACACCGCCCCGACAGCGCGACACCGCCCCGACAGCGCGACACCGCCCCGACAGCGCGACACCGCCCCGACAGCGCGACACCGCCCCGACAGCGCGACACCGCCCCGACAGCGCGACACCGCCCCGACAGCGCGACACCGCCCCGACAGCGCGACACCGCCCCGACAGCGCGACACAGCCCCGACAGCGCGACACAGCCCCGACAGCGCGACACCGCCCCGACAGCGCGACACCGCCCCGACAGCGCGACCCAGCCCCGACAGAGCGACACCGCCCCGACAGCGCGACACCGCCCCGACAGCGCGACACAGCCCCGACAGCGCGACACCGCCCCGACAGCGCGACACCGCCCCGACAGCGCGACACCGCCCCGACAGCGCGACACCGCCCCGACAGCGCGACCCACCAACTCCTAGGCATGGCCCATTCCCTCCCACTTCTGGTTCTAAAACCCACTTCCAGACCGACCGATGTGACCCATCCTTACCCTCGCTCAGAGATTGACTGTGCCCCCCACCCCCCTCCTCCTCCTCTCCCCAAGTCACCTGCAGGAAGGGGTCATCCTCACGGTCCAGAATCTGCCGGATCTGCTCTGATGGGCTCCAGACGGTCAGGGAGTGACATTCCAATTCCCAATCATCTTCTGCCGGATGCTGAGTGCCGGGTCGGAAGGAGGGGCTGCGTGAGGCCTGATGATAGGCTAGAGGTGAGAGAAGGCAGCCAATCACAATCATCTCACAAGGAACACAGCGACATCGCCCTCCGGCCATTCCCGGGCCCTCTCTCGTTCTCTGTCTCCCCGACAGCTCCCATGTCCCTTCCCAACTAATGGAAAGTCCACAAGGGCCTGGTCTGGGGTTGGGATGGTCGAAGAAAATTGTTTTGCCCGCAGAAAGCGGGAGGTGTGGTGCAGCGGTGATGTCACTGTCGAGTAATGCAGAGGCCAAGGCTATTGCTCTGGGGCTGGTTCAAATCCCATCAGGGCAGCTGGCACAACTTAAACCAAATTAATAAATGTGGAATTGAAAACCAATCGCACTGATGGTGGCCACAAAACTATCATTGATTGTTGTAAAAATATTTTGGGTTCACTTCAGCCCCTGAGGGAAGGAAATCTGCCGTCCTTACCCGGCCTGGCCTACATGCCACTCCAGACCCACAGCAACGGGATTGACTCCAAACTGACCTCCGAACGGTCCAGCTATCCATTCAGTTTTATCAAACCGCAAAAAAGTCAATGAAATAGACTGGGGATGGGCAGCAGGGTGGCACAGTGGTTAGCACTGCTGCCTCACGGCGCCGAGGTCCCAGGTTCGATCCCGGCTCTGGGTCACTGTCCGTGTGGAGTTTGCACATTCTCCCCGTGTTTGCGTGGGTCTCACCCCCACAACCCAGAGATGTGCAGGGTAGGTGGATTGGCCGCGCTAAATTGCCCCTTAATTGAAAAAAATGAATTGGGTACTCTAAATTTATTTTTAAATAGACTGGAGATTTGTGCCAAATTTGGGAGAGTTTCTCACAGACTGGTCAGTAACAGCCTGACAGACACTCACAGAATCACACCTTACAGACAATGTCCCAGACACCACTGTCACCATTCCTGGGTATGTCCTGTCTCACCGGCAGGACAGACCCAGCAGAGGTGGCGACACAGTGGGATACAGTCGGGAGGGAGTTACCCTGGGAGTCCTCAACATCGACTCTGGGCTCATGAAGTCTCAGGGCTTCAGGTTAAACACGGGCAAGGAAACCTCCTGCTGATTACACCTACCATATCTCCCTCAGCTGATGAATCAGTCCTCCTCCATTTGGACACCACTGTGGGTTACGAGGGTACACAATATCCTATAGGTGTGATGAGGTGGCAGCACTGCAGACAGAGCTGCCCCAGTACAGTGCGGGCCCAGTCCAGTGCGGGCCCAGTCCAGTGCAGGCCCAGTCCCGTACAGCCCAGTCCCGTACAGCCCAGTCCTGTAAGGGCCCAGTCCCGTACAGCCCAGTCCTGTAAGGGGCCAGTCCTGTAAGGGCCCAGTCTAGTGCGGGCCCAGTCCTGTAAGGGCCCAGTCCCCAGTCCTGTAAGGGCCCAGTCCCGTAAGGGTCCAGTCCTGTAAGGGCCCAGTCCCGTATAGCCCAGTCCTGTACGGGCCCAGTCCTGTACGGGCCCAGTCCCATACAGCCCAGTCCTGTAAGGGCCTAGTCCCATACAGCCCAGTCCTGTAAGGGCCCAGTCCTGTAAGGGCCCAGTCCCGTACAGCCCAGTCCTGTAAGCGCCCAGTCCTGTAAGGGCCCAGTCCCGTACAGCACAGTCCTGTAAGGGCCCAGTCCTGTAAGGGCCCAGTCCTGCACGGGCCCAGTCCCGTACAGCCCAGTCCTGTAAGGGCCCAGTCCAGTGTGGGCCCAGTCCTGTAAGGGCCCAGCCCTGTAAGGGCCCAGTCCCATACAGCCCAGTCCCGTAAGGGCCCAGTCCTGTAAGGGCCCAGTCCTGTAAGGGCCCAGTCCAGTGCGGGCCCAGTCCTGTAAGGGCCCAGTCCAGTGTGGGCCCAGTCCTGTAAGGGCCCAGTCCTGTACATCCCAGTCCTGTAAGGGCCCAGTCCCGTACAGCCCAGTCCTGTAAGGGCCCAGTCCTGTAAGGGCCCAGTCCCGTACAGCCCAGTCCTGTAAGGGCCCAGTGCTGTGCGGGCCCAGTCCCGTACAGCCCAGTCCCATAGAGCCCAGTCCTGTAAGGGCCCAGTCCCGCACGGGCCCAGTCCCGTACAGCCCAGTCCTGTAAGGGCCCAGTCCTGTAAGGGCCCAGTCCCGCACGGCCCAGTCCCGTACAGCCCAGACCTGTAAGGGCCCAGTCCGGTGCGGGCCCAGTCCTGTAAGGGCCCAGTCCTGTAAGGGCCCAGTCCCGTACAGCCCAGTCCTGTAAGGGCCTAGTCCCATACAGCCCAGTCCTGTAAGGGCCCAGTCCTGTAAGGGCCCAGTCCCGTACAGCCCAGTCCTGTAAGCGCCCAGTCCTGTAAGGGCCCAGTCCCGTACAGCACAGTCCTGTAAGGGCCCAGTCCTGTAAGGGCCCAGTCCTGCACGGGCCCAGTCCCGTACAGCCCAGTCCTGTAAGGGCCCAGTCCAGTGTGGGCCCAGTCCTGTAAGGGCCCAGCCCTGTAAGGGCCCAGTCCCATACAGCCCAGTCCCGTAAGGGCCCAGTCCTGTAAGGGCCCAGTCCTGTAAGGGCCCAGTCCAGTGCGGGCCCAGTCCTGTAAGGGCCCAGTCCAGTGTGGGCCCAGTCCTGTAAGGGCCCAGTCCTGTACATCCCAGTCCTGTAAGGGCCCAGTCCCGTACAGCCCAGTCCTGTAAGGGCCCAGTCCTGTAAGGGCCCAGTCCCGTACAGCCCAGTCCTGTAAGGGCCCAGTGCTGTGCGGGCCCAGTCCCGTACAGCCCAGTCCCATAGAGCCCAGTCCTGTAAGGGCCCAGTCCCGCACGGGCCCAGTCCCGTACAGCCCAGTCCTGTAAGGGCCCAGTCCTGTAAGGGCCCAGTCCCGCACGGCCCAGTCCCGTACAGCCCAGACCTGTAAGGGCCCAGTCCGGTGCGGGCCCAGTCCTGTAAGGGCCCAGTCCTGTAAGGGCCCAGTCCCGTACAGCCCAGTCCTGTAAGGGCCCAGTCCTGTAAGGGCCCAGTCCTGTAAGGGCCCAGTCCAGTGTGCGGGCCCTATCCCCGTAACCCAATAACCCCTCCTAACATTTTTTGCTCACGAAGGGCAGTTTATCATGGCCAATTCAGCTAACCTGCACATCTTTGGGCTGTGGGAAGAAACCAGAGCACCCGGAGGAAACCCACACAGACACGGGGAGAACGTGTAGACTCCGCACAGACAGTGACCCAGCAGGGAATCGAACCTGGGACCCTCGCGCTGTGAAGCCACAGTGCTATCCACTTGTGCTACCGTGCAGGCCCAGGCCTGTACGGGCCCAGTCCAACAAAGAACAAAGAAAAATTACAGCACAGGAACAGGCCCTTCGGCCCTCCAAGCCTGCGCCGATCCAGATCCTCTATCTAAAACTGCCACCTATTTTCTAAGGATCTGTATCCCTCTGCTCCCCGCCCATTCATGTATCTGTCTAGAATGATCTTAAATGACGCTATCGTGCCCACCTCTACCACCTCCGCCGGGAATGCATTCCAGGCACCCACCACCCTCTGCGTAAAGAACTTTCCACGCACATCTCCCTTAAACTTATCCCCTCTCACCTTGAACTCGTGACCCCTAGTAATTGCGTCCCCCACTCTGGGAAAAAGCTTCTTGCTATCCACCCTGTCTATATCTCTCATGATTTTGTAAACCTCAATGAGGTCCCCCCTCACCCTTTGTCTTTCTAATGAAAATAATCCTAATCTACTCAACCTCTCTTCATAGCTAGCACCCTCTATACCAGGCAACATCCTGGTGAACCTCCTCTGCACCTTCTCCAAAGCATCCACATCCTTTTGGTAATGTGGCGACCAGAACTGCACGCAGTATTCCAAATGTGGCCGAACCAAAGTCCTATACAACTGTAACATGACCTGCCATCTCTTGTACTCAATACCCTTCCGATGAAGGAAAGCATGCTGTATGCCTTCTTGACCACTCTATCGACCTGCACAGCCACCTTCAGGGTACAATGGACCTGAACACCCAGATCTCTCTGTACATCAATTTTCCCCAGGGCTTTTTCATTTACCGTATAATTCGCTCTTGAATTGGATCTTCCAAATGCATCACCTCGCATTTGCCTGGATTGAACTCCATCTGCCATTTCTCTGCCCATCTCTCCAATCTATCTATATTCTGCTGTATTCTCTGACAGTCCCCTTCACTATCTTCTACTCCACCAATCTTAGTATCATCTGCAAACTTACTAATCAAACCACCTATCCCTTCGTCCAGATCATTTATGTATATCACTAACAACAGTGGTCCGAGCACGGATTCCTGTGGAACACCACTGGTCATAGTTCTCCATTTTGAGAAATTCCTTTACACTACTACTCTCTGTCTCCTGTTGCCCAGCCAGTTCTTTATCCATCTAGCTAGTACACCCTGGACCCCATGAGACTTCACTTTCTCCATCAGCCTACCATGGGGAACCTTATCAAATGACTTACTGAAGTCCATGTATATGACATCTACAGCCCTTCCCTCATCAATCAACGTTGTCACTTCCTCAAAGAATTCTATTAAGTTGGTAAGACATGACCTTCCCTGAACAAAACCATGTTGCCCATCACTGAATAGCCCATTTTCTTCCAAATGGGAATAGATCCTATCCCTCAGTATCTTCTCCAGCAGCTTCCCTATCACTGACATCAGGCTCACCGGTCTACAATTACCTGGATTATCCCTGCTACCCTTCTTAAACAAGGGGACAACGTTAGCAATTCTGCAGTCCTCCGGTACCTCACCCGTGTTCAAGGATGCTGCAAAGATATCTGTTAAGGCCCCACCTATTTCCTCTCTCACTCCCCTCAGAAACCTGGGATAGATCCCATCCGGACCTGGGGACTTGTCCACCTTAATGCCTTTTAGAATACCCAACACATCCTCCCTCCTGATGCAGACTTGACCTAGAGTAATCAAACATCTATCCCTAATCTCAACATCTGTCATGTCCCTCTCCTCGGTGAATACTGATGCAAAGTACTCGTTAAGAATCTCACCCATTTTCTCTGACTCCATGCATAACTTTCCTCCTTTGTCCTTGAGTGGGCCAACCCCTTCTCTAGTTACCCTCTTGCTCCTTATATATGAATAAAAGGCTTTGGGATTTTCCTTAACCCTGTTTGCTAAAGATATTTCATGACCCCTTTTAGCCCTCAATTCCTCGTTTCAGATTGGTCCAATATTCCCGATATTCTTCCAAAGCTTCATCTGTCTTCAGTCACCTAGACCTGATGTATGCTTCCTTTTTCCTCTTAGCAAGTCTCACAATTTCACCTGTCATCCATGGTTCCCTAATCTTGCCATTTCTATCCCTCATTTTCACAGGGACATGACTGTCCTGCACTCTAATCAACCTTTCCTTAAAAGACTCCAGCAAGAGATGAAATTGCAGAGCCGTTGGCAATGATCTTTTCGTCCTCACTGTCAACAGGTGTGGTACCAGGGGATTGGAGAGTGGCGAATGTCGTGTCCCTGTTCAAAAGAGGGAATAGGGATAACCCTGGGAATTACAGGCCAGTTAGTCTTACTTCGGTGGGAGGCAAAGTAATAGAAAGGATACTGAGGGATAGGATTTCTGAGCATCTGGAAAGACACTGCTTGATTAGGGATAGTCAGCACGGATGTGTGAGGGGTAGGTCTTGCCTTACAAGTCTTATTGAATTCTTTGAGGAGGTGACCAAGCATGTGGATGAAGGTAAAGCAGTGGATGTAGTGTACATGGATTTTAGTAAAGCATTTGATAAGGTTCCCCGTGATGGGCTTATGCAGAAAGTAAGGAGGCATGGGATAGTGGGAAATATGGCCAGTTGGATAACGAACTGGCTAAGCGATAGAAGTCAGAGAGTGGTGGTGGATGGCAAATATTCAGCCTGCATCCCAGTTACCAGTGGCGTATCGCAGGGATCAGTTCTGGGTCCTCTGCTGTTTGTGATTTTCATTAATGACTTGGATGAGGGAGTTGACGGGTGGGTCAGTAAATTTGCAGACGATACGAAGATTGGTGGAGTTGTAGATAGTGAGGAGGGCTGTTGTCGGCTGCAAAGAGACATAGATAGGATGCAGAGCTGGGCTGAGAAGTGGCAGATGGAGTTTAACCCTGAAAAGTGTGAGGTTGTCCATTTTGGAAGGACAAATATGAATGCGGAATACAGGGTTAACGGTAGAGTTCTTGGCAATGTGGAGGAGCAGAGAGATCTTGGGGTCTATGTTCATACATCTTTGAAAGTTGCCACTCAAGTGGGTAGAGCTGTGAAGAAGGCCTAGAAGAAGGTGTGCTAGCGTTCATTAACAGAGGGATTGTATTTAAGAGCCGTGAGGTGATGATGCAGCTGTACAAAACTTTGGTAAGGCCACATTTGGAGTACTGTGTACAGTTCTGGTCGTCTCATTTTAGGAAGGATGTGGAAGCTTTGGAAAAGGTGCAAAGGAGATTTACCAGGATGTTGCCTGGAATGGAGAGTAAGTCTTACGAGGAAAGTTTGAGGGTGCTAGGCCTTTTCTCATTAGAACGGAGAAGGATGAGGGGCGACTTGATAGAGGTTTATAAGATGATCAGGGGAATAGATAGAGTAGACAGTCAAAGACTTTTTCCCCGGGTGGAACAAACCATTACAAGGGGACATAAATTTAAGGTGAATGGTGGAAGATATAGGGGGGATGTCAGAGGTAGGTTCTTTACCCAGAGAGTAGTGGGGGCATGGAATGCACTGCCTGTGGAAGTAGTTGAGTCGGAAACATTAGGGACCTTCAAGCAGCTATTGGATAGGTACATGGATTACGGTAAAATTATATAGTGTAGATTAATTTGTTCTTAAGGGCAGCACGGTAGCATTGTGGATAGCACAATTGCTTCACAGCTCCAGGGTCCCAGGTTCGATTCCGGCTTGGGTCACTGTCTGTGCGGAGTCTGCACATCCTCCCCGTGTGTGCGTGGGTTTTCTCCGGGTGCTCCGGTTTCCTCCCACAGTCCAGAGATGTGCAGGTTAGGTGGATTGGCCGTGCTAAATTGCCCTTAGTGTCCAAAAATGTCCGTAGTATTGGGTGGGGTTACTGGGTTATGGGGATAGGGTGGAGGTGCTGACCTTGGGTAGGGTGCTCTTTCCAAGAGCCGGTGCAGACTCGATGGGCCGAATGGCCTACTTCTGCACTGTAAATTCTATGATAATCTATGATTAATCTAGGACAAAGGTTCGGCACAACATCGTGGGCCGAAGGGCCTGTTCTGTGCTGTGTTTTTCTATGTTCTATTTCAAATGTGGATTTACCTTCTGTAGCGCACAAAGACTCCATGAGACGAATATAGTGAAGTCGATGAGGCTTTATTAAGCGTGTCTGTTCCCCAGCAGCTCGATAGTAAACTGGCCTGCGGGGGAAGGCACCGGCTTCTCATACTTCGCCTTCAGGGCGGAGCATGAGGTCAACGGCCAACCAGGACCCGGGATCTGTCAGCCAATGACATTAGGGCTTCCAGTCCCACATGACCCCCAATACATACTACCACACCTTCAAACAGCTGCTCCCAATCCACATTCCCCAGCTCCTGCCGAATTTTGGTATAGTTGGCCTTTCCCCAATTTAGCACTCTTCCTTTAGGACCACTCTCGTCTTTGTCCATGAGTATTCTAAAACTTACGGAATTGTGATCGCTATTCCCAAAGTAATCACCGACTGAAGCGTCAACCACCTGGCCGGGATCATTCCCCAATACCAGGTCCAGTATGGCCCCTTCCCGAGTTGGACTATTTACATACTGCTCTAGAAAACCCTCCTGGATCCTCCAGTGCGGGCCCAGTCCTGTACGGACCCAGTACTACGCGGGCCCAGTCCTGGATGGGCCCAGTCCTACGCGGGCCCAGTACTACGCGGGCCCAGTCCTGGACGGGCCCAGTGCAGTGCGGGCCCAGTCCAGTGGGGGCCCAGTCCTGCGCGGGCCCAGTCCTGCGCGGGCCCAGTGCAGTGCGGGCCCAGTCCAGTGAAAAGAAAATGAAATGAATATCACTTATTGTCACAAGTAGGCTTCAAATGAAGTTACTGTGAAAAGCCCCTAGTCGCCACATTCCGGCGCCTGTTCGGGGAGGCTGGTACGGGAATTGAACCGTGCTGCTGGCCTGCCTTCAAAGCCAGCGATTTAGCCCTGTGCTAAACCAGCCCAGTCCAGTGCGGGCCCAGTCCAGTGCGGGCCCAGTCCTGTGCGGGCCCAGTCCAGTGCGGGCCCAGTCCTGCGCGGGCCCAGTCCTGCGCGGGCCCAGTCCAGCGCGGGCCCAGTCCAGCGCGGGCCCAGTCCAGCGCGGGCCCAGTCCAGCGCGGGCCCAGTCCAGCGCGGGCCCAGTCCAGTGTGGGCCCAGTCCATTCCTTGCCCAGTCCAGTGCGGGCCAAGTTCAGTGCGGGCCCAGTCCACTGCGGGCATAGCCCATTCCGGGCCCAGTCCTGTGCGGGCCCAGTCCAGTGCGGGCCCAGTCCAGTGCGGGCCCAGTCCTGCGCGGGCCCAGTCCTGCGCGGGCCCAGTCCAGTCCGGGCCCAGTCCAGTCCGGGCCCAGTCCAGTCCGGGCCCAGTCCAGTGCGGGCCCAGTCCTGCACGGGCACAGTCCTGCGCGGGCACAGTCCAGTGCGGGCTCAGTCCTGCGCGGGCTCAGACCTGCGCGGGCTCAGTCCTGTGCGGGCCCAGTCCAGTGCGGGCCCAGTCCAGTGCAGGCCCAGTACTGCACGGGCTCAGTCCTTTGCGGGCTCAGTCCAGTGTGGGCTCAGTCCAGTGCGGGCTCAGTCCAGTGCGGGCTCAGTCCAGTGCGGGCCCAGTCCAGTGCGCGCCCAGTCCTGCGCGGGCCCAGTCCAGTGCGGGCCCAGTCCAGTGCGGGCTCTGTCCAGTGCGGGCTCAGTCCAGTGCGGGCCCAGTCCAGTGCGGGCCCAGTCCAGTGCGGGCTCAGTCCAGTGCGGGCCCAGTCCAGTGCGGGCCCAGTCCAGTGCGGGCCCAGTCCAGTGCGGGCCCAGTCCAGTGCGGGCCCAGTCCAGTGCGGGCTCAGTCCAGTGCGGGCCCAGTCCAGTGCGGGCCCAGTCCAGTGCTGGCCCAGTCCAGTGCGGGCCCAGTCCTGGACGGGCCTTTCAGCTGGTGGTGAGGGAACCAATGAGAGAAAAACCTTTGTGATCTCATTTGTACTAACTTACTTGGCACAGATGAATGTGCCCATGTTGGTACTGATGGGAGTGAGCACCGCACAGTCCTTGTGAAAATGAAGTCACAATCTTCACATTGCGGAGACCAGACCCTCCATCGTGCTGTGGCAATACCATCTGCTAAATGGGCCGGACTTGAAACAGATCGAGCATCTCAGGATTGGGCCCCATGCCCATTGGGCCGTCAGCAGCAGCAGAATGTTTACAAGTGCATTTCTGGAATGTGGGGGTCACTGGCTGTGCTAGCATTTATTTCCCATCCCTAATTGCCCTCGAGCAGGTGGGTTATGGGGGGGGCTGCTGTCCCTGGGGTATAGATACACCCACCGAGCTGAGCCACAGTCTGTAACCTCAGGCCCAGCAGTTCGCCCATTACCATCGAGTCCGGTTCATTGCAGGGTGAGGAGGCCATGCCGACTCCAGCAGCAGGAACAGTTCAAATCAGCTGTCTGCCCAGGCTGAGGTATTCACCTCACTCAGTGTGGTTCTGAGCTTCATGCTTATGTCAGGCTGCCAGGGATTTGGGATTTGGGAGATTGGGAGGTGTTTACCTGCCCTGTCCTCTGTATGTTTGATCAGTCCACGACGTGTGCTCCCTTTCACTATCGATGTTCTCCTCTGGATTCCTAAATAGAAACACAACATAGGATTAATAACTGGACTTATTTTTTATTTCAAGGGATGTGGGTGTCGCTGGCTAGCCCAGCATTTACTGTCCATCCCTCGTTGCCCTTCAGAAGGTGGGGGTGAGCTGCCGTCTTGAACCGCAGCAGTCCCGGAGGTGTAGGTACACCCACTGTGATGTTAGGGAGGGAGTTCCAGGATTTTGACCAGCGACAGTGAAGGAACGGCCGATATATTTCCCAGTCAGGGTGGTGAGTGACTCAGAGGGCAACCTCCAGGTGGGTGGGGTTCCCAGGTATCTGCTGCTCTTGTCCTTCTAGATGGGAGTGGTCGTGGGTTTGGAAGGTGCTGCCTGAGGAACCTTGGTGAGTTCCTGCAGTGCATCTTGTAGCTGGTACACACGGCTGCCACTGTGCATCGGTGGTGGAGGGAGTGAATGTTTGTGGAAGGAGGAACAATCAAGCGGGGCTGCTTTGTCCTGGATGGTGTTGAGCTTCTTGAGTGTTGTTGGAGCTGCGCTCACCCAGGCAAGTGGACAGGCTTTGGGGGGTCAGGAGGTGAGTTACTCTCCGCAGGATTCCAGCCTTTGACCTGCCCTGGTAGCCACAGTATTAATGTGGCTGGGTCCAGTTCAGTTTCTGATCAATGGTAACCCCCAGGGTGTTGACTGTGGGGGATTCAGTGATGGTGATGCCATTGAATGTCAAGGGGCGGTGGTTAGATCCTCTCTTGCAGGAGATGGCCATTGACTGGCACATCAGGCGGCACGGAAGCACAGTGGTGAGCACTGTTGCTTCACAGCACCAGAGTCCCAGGTTCGATTCCGGCCTCGGGTGGCTGTCTGTGGAGAATCTGCACTTTCTCCCCGTGTTTGAACATAGACCATTACAGCGCAGTACAGGCCCTTCGGCCCTCGATGTTGCGCCGACCTGTGAAACCACTCTAAAGCCCATCTACACTATTCCCTTATCGCCCATATGTCTATCCAATGACCATTTGAATGTCCTTAGTGTTGGCGAGTCCACTACTGTTGCAGGCAGGGCATTCCACACCCTTACTACTCTCTGAGTAAAGAACCTACCTCTGACATCTGTCTTATGACTATCTCCCCTCAATTTAAAGCTATGTCCCCTCCTGCCAGACATCACCATCCGAGGAAAAAGGCTCTCACTGTCCACCCTATCCAATCCTCTGATCATCTTGTATGCCTCAATTAAGTCACCTCTTAACCTTCTTCTCTCTAACGAAAACAGCCTCAAGTCCCTCAGCCTTTCCTCATAAGATCTTCCCTCCATACCAGGCAACATTCTGGTAAATCTCCTCTGCACCCTTTCCAATGCTTCCACATCCTTCCTATAATGCGGTGACCAGAACTGCACGCAATACTCCAAATGCGGCCGCACCAGAGTTTTGTACAGCTGCAACATGACCTCATGGCTCCAAAACTCAATCCCTCTACCAATAAAGGCCAACACTCCATAGGCCTTCTTCACACTCTATCAACCTGGATGGCAACTTTCAGGGATCTATGTACATGGACACCGAGATCTCTCTGCTCATCCACACTGCCAAGAATCTTACCATTAGCCCAGTACTCTGTCTTCCTGTTATTCCTTCCAAAATGAATCACCTCACACTTTTCTGCATTAAACTCCATTTGCCACCTCTCAGCCCAGCACTGCAGCTTACATATGTCCCTCTGTAGCTTGTAACATCCTTCTGCACTTTCCACAACTCCACCGACTTTAGTGTCATCTGCAAATTTACTCACCCATCCTTCTACGCCCTCCTCCAGGTCATTTATAAAAATGACAAACAGCAGTGGCCCCAAAACAGATCCTTGTGGTACACCACTAGTAACTGGACTCCAGTCTGAACATTTCCCATCAACCACCACCCTTTGTCTTCTTCCAGCCAGCCAATTTCTGATCCAAACTGCTAAATCACCCCGAATCCCATGCCTCCGTATTTTCTGCAGTAGCCTACCGTGGGGAACCTTATCAAACGCTTTACTGAAATCCATATACACCACATCAACTGCTTTACCCTCATCCACCTGTTTGGTCACCTTCTCAAAGAACTCAATAAGGTTTGTGAGGCACGACCTACCCTTCACAAAAACCCTGTTGACTCTCTCCAATCAAATTATTCCTTTCCAGATGATTGTACATCCTATCTCTTATAAACCTTTCCAAGATTTTGCCCACAACAGAAGTAAGGCTCACTGGTCTATAGTTACCGGGGTTGTCTCTACTCCCCTTCTTGAACAAGGGGACAACATTTGCTATCCTCCAGTCTTCTGGCACTATTCCTGTAGACAAAGATAACTTAAAGATCAAAGCCAAAGGCTCAGCAATCTCCTCCCTAGCTTCCCAGAGAATCCTAGGATAAATCCCATCCGGTTTGCGTGGCTTTCCTCCGGGTGCTCCGGTTTCCTACCACAAGTCCCAAAAGACGTGCTGTTAGGTGAATTCTGAATTCTCCCTCTGTGTACCCGAACAGGCGACGGAATGTGGCACCTAGGGGCTTTTCACAATAACTTCATTACAGTGTTCATGTAAGCCTACTTGTGACAATAATAAAGATTATGATTGCTATTGTGTGGTGTGAATGTCACATGTCAGCCCAAGCCTGGATAGTGTCCGGGTCTTGCTGCATTTGGACAGGGACTGCTTCAATATCTGACGAGTGGCGAATGATGCTGAACATTGTGCAGTCACCCGCATACATCCCCACTTCTTTTTTTTTTTAATAATATTTTATTGAAAATTTTTGGTCAACCAACACAGTACATTGTGCATCCTTTACACAACATTGTAACAATACAGATAATAATGACCTTTTTAAGTTTAAACAAAAACAACAACAAATAAATAAATATTAAATAACAAAAAAATAAAAACTAGCCCTAATTGGCAACTGCCTTGTCTCAGGCCACCCCCCCCCCCCCCATCCCTCCCCCCCCCCCCACCCAAGTCCTGGGCCGCTGCTGCTGCCTTCTTTGTTCTCCCCTATCTATCTTTCCGCAAGATATTCGACGAACGGTTGCCACCGCCTAGTAAACCCTTGAGCCGACCCCCTTAGGACGAACTTAATCCGCTCTAACTTTATGAACCCCGCCATATCATTTATCCAGGTCTCCACCCCCGGGGGCTTGGCTTCTTTCCACATTAGCAATATTCTGCGCCGGGCTACTAGGGACGCAAAGGCCAAAACATCGGCCTCTTTCGCCTCCTGCACTCCCGGCTCTTGTGCAACCCCAAATATAGCCAACCCCCAGCTTGGTTCGACCCGGACTCCTACTACTTTCGAAAGCACCTTTGTCACCCCCATCCAAAACCCCTGTAGTGCCGGGCATGACCAAAACATATGGGTATGATTCGCTGGGCTTCTCGAGCACCTCGCACACCTATCCTCCACCCCAAAAAAATTTACTGAGCCGTGTTCCAGTCATATGTGCCCTGTGTAATACCTTAAACTGAATCAGGCTTAGCCTGGCGCACGAGGACGACGAGTTTACCCTGTTTAGGGCATCTGCCCACATCCCCTCCTCAATCTCCTCCCCTAGCTCTTCTTCCCATTTCCCTTTTAGTTCGTCCATCATAGTCTCCCCTTCGTCTCTCATTTCCCTATATATATCCGACACCTTACCGTCCCCCACCCATTTCTTTGAGATGACTCTGTCCTGCACATCTTGTGTCGGGAGCTGCGGGAATTCCCTCACCTGTTGCCTCGCAAAAGCCCTCAATTGCATGTACCTGAATGCATTCCCTTGGGGCAACCCATATTTCTCGGTCAGCGCTCCCAGACTCGCAAACTTCCCATCCACAAATAGATCTTTCAATTGCGTTATACCTGCTCTTTGCCACATTCCATATCCCCCATCCATTCCCCCCGGGGCAAACCTATGGTTGTTTCTTATCGGGGACCACCCCAGTGCTCCGGTCTTTCCCCTATGTCGTCTCCACTGTCCCCAAATCTTCAGTGTAGCTACCACCACCGGACTCGTGGTATAGTTCCTTGGTGAGAACGGCAATGGGGCTGTCACCATAGCCTGCAGGCTGGTCCCCCTACAGGACGCCCTCTCTAATCTCTTCCACGCCGCTCCTTCCTCCTCTCCCATCCACTTACTCACCATTGAAATATTAGCGGCCCAATAATACTCACTTAGGCTCGGTAGTGCCAGCCCCCCCCTATCCCTACTACGCTGTAAGAATCCCTTCCTCACTCTCGGAGTCTTCCCGGCCCAAACAAAACCCATGATACTCTTTTCTATCCTTTTGAAAAAAGCCTTCGTGATCACCACCGGGAGACACTGAAACACAAAGAGGAATCTCGGGAGGACCACCATCTTAACCGCCTGTACCCTCCCTGCCATTGACAATGCTACCATATCCCATCTCTTGAAATCTTCCTCCATCTGTTTCACCAACCGCGTCAAATTTAGCCTGTGCAATGTGCCCCAATTCTTAGCTATCTGGATCCCCAGGTAACGAAAGTCTCTTGTTACCTTCCTCAACGGTAGGTCTTCTATTTCTCTACTCTGCTCCCCTGGATGCACCACAAACAGCTCACTCTTCCCCATGTTCAATTTATACCCTGAAAAATCCCCAAACTCCCCAAGTATCCGCATTATTTCTGGCATCCCCTCCGCTGGATCCGCCACATATAGTAGCAGATCATCCGCATATAAAGATACCCGGTGTTCTTCTCCTCCCCTAAGTATTCCCCTCCATCCCTTGGAACCTCTTAGCGCTATCGCCAGGGGCTCAATCGCCAGTGCAAACAGTAATGGGGACAGAGGACATCCCTGCCTTGTCCCTCTATGGAGCCGAAAATATGCCGATCCCCGTCCATTCGTGACCACACTCGCCACTGGGGCCCTATACAACAGCTGCACCCATCTAACATACCCCTCTCCGAACCCAAATCTCCTCAACACCTCCCACAGATAATCCCACTCCACTCTATCAAATGCTTTCTCGGCATCCATCGCCACTACTATCTCCGTTTCACCCTCTGGTGGGGCCATCATCATTACCCCTAACAACCTCCGTATGTTCGTGTTCAGCTGTCTCCCCTTCACAAACCCAGTTTGGTCCTCATGAACCACCCCCGGGACACATTCCTCTATTCTCATTGCCATTACCTTGGCCAAGACCTTGGCATCTACATTGAGGAGGGAGATTGGTCTGTAGGACCCGCATTGTAGCGGATCCTTTTCCTTCTTTAAAAGAAGCGATATCGTTGCTTCTGACATAGTCGGGGGCAGTTGTCCCCTTTCCTTTGCCTCGTTAAAGGTCCTCGTCAGTAGCGGGGCGAGCAAGTCCAAATATTTTCTGTAAAATTCAACTGGGAATCCGTCCGGTCCCGGGGCCTTTCCTGTCTGCATGTTCCTAATTCCTTTCACCACTTCTTCTACCGTGATCTGTGCTCCCAATCCCATCCTTTCCTGCTCTTCCACCTTGGGAATTTCCAGCCGATCCAAAAACTCCATCATTCTCTCCCTCCCATCCGGGGGTTGAGCTTCATACAATTTTTTATAAAATGTCTTAAACACTTCATTCACTCTCTCCGCTCCCCGCTCCGTCTCTCCATCTTCGTCTCTCACCCCCCCTATTTCCCTCGCTGCTCCCCTTTTCCTCAATTGGTGTGCCAGCAATCTGCTCGCCTTCTCTCCATATTCATACTGTACACCCTGCGCCTTCCTCCATTGTGCCTCTGCAGTGCCTGTGGTCAGCAAGTCAAATTCCACATGCAGCCTTTGCCTTTCCCTATACAGTCCCTCCTCCGGTGCTTCCGCATACTGTCTGTCCACCCTCAAAAGTTCTTGCAACAATCGCTCCCGTTCCTTACTCTCCTGCTTCCCTTTATGTGCCCTTATTGATATCAACTCCCCCCTAACCACCGCCTTCAACGCCTCCCAGACCACTCCCACCTGAACCTCCCCATTGTCATTGAGTTCCAAGTACTTTTCAATGCATCCCCTCACCCTTAAGCACACCCCCTCACCCGCCATTAGTCCCATGTCCATTCTCCAGGGTGGACGCCCTCTTGTTTCCTCCCCTATCTCCAAGTCTACCCAGTGTGGGGCATGATCCGAAATGGCTATAGCCGTATATTCCGTTCCCCTCACCCTCGGGATCAATGCCCTACCCAACACAAAAAAGTCTATGCGTGAATAGACTTTATGGACATAGGAGAAAAACGAGAACTCCTTACTCCTAGGTCTACTGAATCTCCACGGGTCCACCCCTCCCATCTGCTCCATAAAATCCTTAAGCACCTTGGCTGCTGCCGGCCTCCTACCAGTCCTGGACTTCGACCTATCCAGCCTTGGTTCCAACACCGTGTTAAAGTCTCCCCCCATTATCAGCTTTCCGGTCTCTAGGTCTGGGATGCGTCCTAGCATTCGCCTCATAAAATTGGCATCGGCCCAATTCGGGGCATACACGTTTACCAACACCACCATCTCTCCCTGTAATTTGCCACTCACCATCACGTATCTGCCCCCGTTATCCGCCACTATAGTCTTTGCCTCGAACATTACCCGCTTCCCCACTAATATAGCCACCCCCCTGTTTTTCGCATCCAGCCCCGAATGGAACACCTGCCCTACCCATCCTTTGCGCAACCTAACCTGATCTATCAGTTTCAGGTGCGTTTCCTGTAACATGACCACATCTGCTTTAAGTTTCTTAAGGTGTGCGAGTACTCGTGCCCTCTTTATCGGCCCGTTAAGCCCCCTCACGTTCCACGTGATCAGCCGAGTTGGGGGGCTTCCCACCCCCCCCCCCCCTTGCCGGTTAGCCATCATCTTTTTCCAGCTTCTCGCCCAGTTCCCACGCAGCTGTATTTCTCCCAGACGGTGCCCCCCCGCCCATCCTTTCCCGTACCCACTCCCCCCTTTCCCCAGCAGCAGCAACCCAGTAATTCCCCCCTCCCCACCCCCCCCCCGCTAGACCCCCCGCTAGCGTAATTACTCCCCCCATGTTGCTCCCAGAAGTCAGCAAACTCTGGCTGACCTCGGCTTCCCCCCGTGATCACGGCTCGCACCGTGCGGCGCCCCCTCCTTCCTGCTTCTCTATTCCCGCCATAATTATCATAGCGCGGGAACCAAGCCCGCGCCTCTCCCTCGGCCCCGCCTCCCATGGCCAACGCCCCATCTCCTCTCCCTCCCCACCTCCCCCCATCACCACCTGTGGGAGAAAGAAAAGTTACCATACCGCAGGATTAATCATACAATCCCTCTTCGCCCCCCCCCCCCCCCACTCGTCCCACCACTTTGTCCAAACGTTCATTTTCGTAGTCCAATCATTCCAATTTTTCTTCTACAATAAAAGTCCACGCTTCATCCGCCGTCTCAAAGTAGTGGTGCCTCCCTTGATATGTGACCCACAGTCTTGCCGGTTGCAGCATTCCAAACTTTATCTTTTTTTTGTGAAGTACCGCTTTGGCCCGATTAAAGCTCGCCCTCCTTCTCGCCACCTCCGCACTCCACTCTTGATAGACGCGGATCACCGCGTTCTCCCATTTACTACACCGAGTTTTCTTCGCCCATCTAAGGACCATTTCTCTATCCTTAAAACGGAGGAATCTCACCACTATGGCTCTGGGAGCTTCTCCTGCTCTCGATCCTCGCACCATAACTCGGTATGCTCCCTCCACCTCCAACGGACCCGTCGGGGCCTCCACTCCCATTAACGAGTGCACCATCGTGCTCACATATGCCCCGACGTCCGCCCCCTCCACACCTTCAGGAAGGCCAAGAATCCTCAAGTTGTTCCTCCTTGCGTTATTTTCCAGTGCCTCCAACCTCTCCACAGATCGTTTCTGGTGTGCCTCCTGTATCTCCGACTTCACCACCAGGCCCTGTATATCGTTTTCATTCTCTGCTGCTTTCGCCTTCACGACCCGAAGCTCCTGCTCCTGGGTCTTTTGTTCCTCCTTTAGCCCTTCGATCGCATGTAGTATCGGGGCCAACAACTCTTTCTTCATTTCCTTTTTTATCTCCTCCACGCAGCGTTTCAAAAACTCTTGTTGTTCAGGGCCCCATATGAAACTGCCACCTTCCGACGCCATCTTGGTTTCTGCTTGCCTTCCTTGCCGCTGCTCCAAAGGATCCGCTGCAATCCGGCCACTTTCCTCTCCTTTTTCCATCCGTGTCCAGGGGGAACACCCTTCTGGTTTACCGCACGGTGTTTTCAGCCGTTAAAATTGCCGTTGGGGCTCCTATCAAGAGCCCAAAAGTCCGTTTCACAGGGAGCTGCCGAAACGTGCGACTCAGCTGGTCATCGCCGTACCCGGAAGTCAACATCCCCACTTCTGACCATATGAAGGAAGGAATGTCATTGATGAAGCAGCTGAAGATGGTTGGGCCTAGGATCCAATGATTCAGTGACCCTGTTCATGTGTAAGACCGCAGGTAAGCAAACAGATATTGAAAAAGGGACTGAATAAAGCCATTAACATCACACAATACTCAAGGTGAAAGATTGCCAGCTCCCACCTGCCTGTACAGCTCGCCCAGGGGATGAGGAGACAGATCGCGCTGGCTTCAGAGAATAGGTGCCTGAAAAGCATCGCTCAGCCCGACTAGCAGACAGACTGCGTGACATGGAACTCCTCCTGTAACACAAGGAAGAATGAGGGCACATCTCAAAAACACAGACTGTACGCACCTCACTGACTCACACACAGACTCTACGCACCTCACTGGCTCACACACAGACTGTACGCACCTCACTGACACACTGACTGTACGCACCTCACTGACACACACAGACTGTACACACCTCGCTGACACACACACAGACTGTACGCACCTCACTGACACACACAGACTGTACGCACCTCACTGACTCACACACAGACTGTACGCACCTCACAGACTCAGACACAGACTGTACGCACCTCACTGACACACACACAGACTGTACGCACCTCACTGACTCACACACAGACTGTACGCACCTCACTGACACACACAGACTGTACGCTCCTCACTGACTCATACCCAGACTGTACGCACCTCACTGACTCACACACAGACTGTACGCACCTCACTGACTCACACACAGACTGAACGCACCTCACTGACTCACACACAGACTGTACGCACCTCACTGACTCACACACAGACTGTACGCACCTCACTGACACACACAGACTGTACGCTCCTCACTGACTCACACACAGACTGTACGCTCCTCACTGACTCACACACAGACTGTACTCTCCTCACTGACTGACACAGACTGTACGCACCTAACTGACTCACACACAGACTGTACGCACCTCACTGACTCACACACAGACTGTACGCACCTCACTGACTCATACACAGACTGTACGCACCTCACTGACACACAGACTGTACGCACCTCACTGACACACAGACTGTACGCACCTCACTGACACACACTGTACGCACCTCACTGACTCACACACACTGTACGCACCTCACTGACTCACACAGTCTGTACGCACCTCACTGACACACACAGACTATACGCACCTCACTGACTCATACACAGACTGTACGCACCTCACTGACTCACACACAGACTGTACGCACCTCACTGACTCACACACAGACTGTACGCACCTCACTGACTCACACACAGACTGTACGCACCTCACTGACTCACACACACACTGTACGCTCCTCACTGACTCACACACAGACTGTACGCACCTCACTGACTCACACACAGACTGTACGCACCTCACTGACTCACACACAGACTGTACGCACCTCACTGACTCACACACAGACTGTACGCACCTCACTGACTCACACACAGACTGTACGCACCTCACTGACTCACACACAGACTGTACGCACCTCACTGACTCACACACAGACTGTCCGCAACTCACTGACCCACACACAGACTGTACGCACCTCACTGACTCACACACAGACTGTACTCACCTCACTGACTCACAGACTGTCCGCACCTCACTGACACACACACAGACTGTACGCACCTCACTGACTCACACACAGACTGTACGCACCTCACTGACTCACACACAGAGTGTACGCACCTCACTGACTCACAAACAGACTGTATGCACCTCACTGACACACACACAGACTGTACGCACCTCACTGACTCACACACAGACTGTACGCATCTCACTGACTCACACACAGACTGTACGCACCTCACTGACTCACACACAGACTGTACGCTCCTCACTGACTGACACAGACTGTACGCACCTCACTGACTCACACACAGACTGTACGCACCTCACTGACTCACACACAGACTGTACACACCTCACTGACTCACACACAGACTGTACGCACCTCACTGACACACACAGACTGTACGCACCTCACTGACTCACACACAGACTGTACGCACCTCACTGACACACAGAGTCTGTACGCACCTCACTGACACACAGACTGTACGCACCTCACTGACTGACACAGACTGTACGCACCTCACTGACTCACACACAGACTGTACGCACCTCACTGACACACACAGACTGTACGCACCTCACTGACACACACACAGACTGTACGCACCTCACTGACTCACACACAGACTGTACGCACCTCACTGACTCACACACAGACTGTACGCACCTCACTGACTCACACACAGACTGTACGCACCTCACTGACTCACACACAGACTGTACACACCTCACTGACTCACACACAGACTGTACGCACCTCACTGACTCACACATAGACTGTACGCTCCTCACTGACTCACACACAGACTGTACGCACCTCACTGACTCACACACAGACTGTACGCACCTCACTGACTCACACAGACTGTACACACCTCACTGACTCACACACAGACTGTACGCACCTCACTGACTCACACATAGACTGTAAGCACCTCACTGACTCACACACAGACTGTACGCACCTCACTGACACACACAGACTGTACGCACCTCACTGACTCACACACAGACTGTACGCACCTCACAGACTCACACACAGACTGTACGCACCTCACTGACTCACAAACAGACTGTACGCTCCTCACTGACTCACACACAGACTGTACGCACCTCACTGACTCACACACAGACTGTACGCACCTCACTGACTCACACACAGACTGTACGCACCTCACTGACTCACACACAGACTGTACGCTCCTCACTGACTCACACACAGACTGTACGCACCTCACTGACTCACACACAGACTGTACGCACCTCACTGACTCACACAGACTGTACGCACCTCACTGACTCACACACAGACTGTACGCACCTCACTGACTCACACACAGACTGTACGCACCTCACTGACTCACACACAGACTGTACGCACCTCACTGACTCACACACAGACTGTACGCACCTCACTGACTCACACACAGACTGTACGCACCTCACTGACTCACACACAGACTGTACGCACCTCACTGACTCACACACAGACTGTACGCACCTCACTGACACACACACAGACTGTACGCACCTCACTGACTCACACACAGACTGTACGCACCTCACTGACACACACAGACTGTACGCACCTCACTGACTCACACACAGACTGTACGCACCTCACTGACTCACACACAGACTGTACACACCTCACTGACTCACACACAGACTGTACGCACCTCACTGACACACACAGACTGTACGCACCTCACTGACTCACACACAGACTGTACGCACCTCACTGACACACAGAGTCTGTACGCACCTCACTGACACACAGACTGTACGCACCTCACTGACTGACACAGACTGTACGCACCTCACTGACTCACACACAGACTGTACGCACCTCACTGACACACACAGACTGTACGCACCTCACTGACACACACACAGACTGTACGCACCTGACTCACACACAGACTGTACGCACCTCACTGACTCACACACAGACTGTACGCACCTCACTGACTCACACACAGACTGTACGCACCTCACTGACTCACACACAGACTGTACACACCTCACTGACTCACACACAGACTGTACGCACCTCACTGACTCACACATAGACTGTACGCTCCTCACTGACTCACACACAGACTGTACGCACCTCACTGACTCACACACAGACTGTACGCACCTCACTGACTCACACAGACTGTACACACCTCACTGACTCACACACAGACTGTACGCACCTCACTGACTCACACATAGACTGTAAGCACCTCACTGACTCACACACAGACTGTACGCACCCCACTGACTCACACACAGACTGTACGCACCTCACTGACTCACACACAGACTGTACGCACCTCACTAACTCACACACAGACTGTACGCACCTCACTGACACACACAGACTGTACGCACCTCACTGACTCACACACAGACTGTACGCACCTCACAGACTCACACACAGACTGTACGCACCTCACTGACTCACAAACAGACTGTACGCTCCTCACTGACTCACACACAGACTGTACGCACCTCACTGACTCACACACAGACTGTACGCACCTCACTGACTCACACACAGACTGTACGCACCTCACTGACTCACACACAGACTGTACGCACCTCACTGACTCACACACAGACTGTACGCACCTCACTGACTCACACACAGACTGTACGCACCTCACTGACTCACACACAGACTGTACGCACCTCACTGACTCACACACAGACTGTACGCACCTCACTGACACACACACAGACTGTACGCACCTCACTGACTCACACACAGACTGTACGCACCTCACTGACACACACAGACTGTACGCACCTCACTGACTCACACACAGACTGTACGCACCTCACTGGCTCACACACAGACTGTACGCACCTCACTTACTCACACACAGACTGTACGCACCTCACTGACTCACACACACTGTACGCTCCTCACTGACTCACACACAGACTGTACGCACCTCACTGACTCACACACAGACTGTACGCACCTCACTGACTCACACACACTGTACGCACCTCACTGACTCACGCACAGCCTGTACGCACCTCACTGACACACACACAGACTGTACGCACCTCACTGACTCGCACACAGACTGTACGCACCTCACTGACTCACACACACTGTACGCACCTCACTGACTCACACACTGACTGTACGCTCCTCACTGACTGACACACAGACTGTACGCACCTCACTGACTCACACACACTGTACGCACCTCACTGACTCACACACAGACTGTACGCACCTCACTGACTCACACACAGACTGTACGCACCTCACTGACTCACACACAGACTGTACGCACCTCACTGACTCACACACAGACTGTACGCACCTCACTGACTCACACACACTGTACGCACCTCACTGACTCACACACAGACTGTACGCACCTCACTGACACACACACAGACTGTACGCACCTCACTGACTCACACACACTGTACGCACCTCACTGACTCACACACACTGTACGCACCTCACTGACTCACACACAGACTGTACGCACCTCACTGACTCGCACACAGACTGTACGCACCTCACTGACTCACACACAGACTGTACGCACCTCACTGACTCACACACAGACTGTACGCACCTCACTGACTGACACACAGACTGTACGCACCTCACTGACTCACACACAGACTGTACGCACCTCACTGACTCACACAGACTGTACGCACCTCACTGACTCACACACAGCCTGTACGGACCTCACTGGCTCACACACAGATAATTTTTCATTCCTCTATTTAATCCTCGTCAATGGAGTCTGTATGAAGTGCGTGTTCCTCAGTGCTTTACTAACCCTCTGGTTGTGCTGCTATGGCGATTCGGAGTGAGTTGAACTGATTTTCTTGGTTTTTCTCCCAGAGCTGATGGTCGAGTGTTTGGAAGCTGAATGGTGTCACCCAACATCTCGCTCATCAAGCTCAGTGCGGCCTGTGTGCGCTCTTCATGGTTCTCAGCCAAGGTTACCCTGCAGAGAAAAGGGCAAATAACAGAACACAGATGAATAAAACCAGGAAATACACAATCCAAACTTCACACAATCCAAACTTTACACAGTCCAATCTTAACACAGCCATTGCTTCACAGAAGCACAGATTTGCTTTGATCAAGAGGATGCCATTCGGCACATCATCATGTCTGTATCGGCTCCTTAAATCACCATTCCTGGTCAAATAATCACCTCATTCCCTCTTCACCAAGCAGATATCTACCACAGCCTTTAAAAGAATCAGACTCCACTGCATTGTGGGGAAGAGACAGCCAGACACTCATCACCCCTTAGAGCAACAATTCCGCTCCTCCACTTAAACAGGACGTCCCATGGACTCACAGTGAATTGGTGAGTCTCAGGGTTACGATGCGCGGTGAATTGGTCAGTCTCAGGGTTACGATGCACCGTGAATTGGTCAGTCTCAGGGTTACGATGCACGGTGAATTGGTGAGTCTCAGGGTTACGATGCACACGGTGAATTGGTCAGACTCACGGTTACGATGCACCGTGAATTGGTCAGTCTCAGGGTTACGATGCACGGTGAATTGGTGAGTCTCAGGGTTACGATGCACACGGTGAATTGGTCAGACTCAGGGTTACGATGCACCGTGAATTGGTCAGTCTCAGGGTTACGATGCACGGTGAATTGGTGAGTCTCAGGGTTACGATGCACGGTGAATTGGTGAGTCTCAGGGTTACGATGCACCATGAATTGGTCAGTCTCAGGGTTACGATGCACCGTGAATTGGTCAGTCTCAGGGTTACAATGCACCGTGAATTGGTCAGTCTCAGGGTTACGATGCACAGTGAATTGGTCAGTCTCAGGGTTACAATGCACCGTGAATTGGTCAGTCTCAGGGTTACGATGCACAGATTGGTCACTCTCAGGGTTACGATGCACGGTGAATTGGTCAGTCTCAGGGTTACGATGCACGGATTGGTCACTCTCAGGGTTACGATGCACGGATTGGTCACTCTCAGGGTTACGATGCACAGTGAATTGGTCAGTCTCTGGGTTACGATGCACACGGTGAATTGGTCAGTCTCAGGGTTACGATACACACGGTGAACTGGTCAGTCTCAGGGTTATGATACACAGTGAATTGGTGAGTCTCATGGTTACGATACACAGTGAATTGGTCAGTCTCTGGGTTACGATGCACGCGGTGAGCTGGTCAGTCTCAGGGTTACGATCTACAGTGAATTGGTCAGTCTCAGGGTTACGATCTACAGTGAATTGGTCAGTCTCAGGGTTACGATCTACAGTGAATTGGTCAGTCTCAGGGTTACAATACACACGGTGAATTGGTGAGTCTCAGGGTTACGATGCACACGGTGAATTGGTCAGTCTCAGGGTTACGATCTACAGTGAATTGGTCAGTCTCAGGGTTACGATCTACAGTGAATTGGTCAGTCTCAGGGTTACAATACACACGGTGAATTGGTGAGTCTCAGGGTTACGATGCACACGGTGAATTGGTCAGTCTCAGGGTTATGATCTACAGTGAATTGGTCAGTCTCAGGGTTACGATACACGGTGAATTGGTCAGACTCGGGGTTACGATGCACACGGTGAATTGGTCAGTCTCAGGGTTACGATACACGGTGAATTGGTCAGTCTCTGGGTTATGATACACGGTGAATTGGTCAGACTCAGGGTTACGATGCACACGGTGAATTGGTCAGTCTCAGGGTTACGATACACACGGTGAACTGGTCAGTCTCAGGGTTATGATACACAGTGAATTGGTGAGTCTCATGGTTACGATACACAGTGAATTGGTCAGTCTCTGGGTTACGATGCACGCGGTGAATTGGTCAGTCTCAGGGTTACGATCTACAGTGAATTGGTCAGTCTCAGGGTTACGATCTACAGTGAATTGGTCAGTCTCAGGGTTACGATCTACAGTGAATTGGTCAGTCTCAGGGTTACAATACACACGGTGAATTGGTGAGTCTCAGGGTTACGATGCACACGGTGAATTGGTCAGTCTCAGGGTTACGATCTACAGTGAATTGGTCAGTCTCATGATTACGATACACGGTGAATTGGTCAGTCTCCGGGTTACGATACACAATGAATTGGTCAGACTCAGGGTTACGATACACGGTGAATTGGTCAGACTCAGGGTTACGATACACGGTGAATTGGTCAGTCTCAGGGTTACGATACACAGTGAATTGGTCAGTCTCCGGGTTACGATACACAATGAATTGGTCAGACTCAGGGTTACGATACACGGTGAATTGGTCAGACTCAGGGTTACGATACACGGTGAATTGGTCAGACTCAGGGTTATGATACACGGTGAATTGGTCAGACTCAGGGTTACGATACACGGTGAATTGGTCAGACTCAGGGTTACGATACACGGTGAATTGGTCAGACTCAGGGTTACGATACACGGTGAATTGGTCAGTCTCAGGGTTACGATACACAGTGAATTGGTCAGTCTCCGGGTTACGATACACAATGAATTGGTCAGACTCAGGGTTACGATACACGGTGAATTGGTCAGACTCAGGGTTACGATACACGGTGAATTGGTCAGACTCAGGGTTACGATACACACAGTGAATTGGTCAGTCTCCGGGTTACGATACACAATGAATTGGTCAGACTCAGGGTTACGATACACGGTGAATTGGTCAGACTCAGGGTTACGATACACGGTGAATTGGTCAGACTCAGGGTTACGATGCACGTTGAATTGGTCAGACTCAGGGTTACGATGCACGGTGACTTGGTCAGTCTCAGGGTTCCGATACACACGGTGAATTGGTCAGTCTCAGGGTTACGATGCACGGATTGGTCACTCTCAGGGTTACGATGCACCGTGAATTGGTCAGACTCAGGGTCTCGATACACACGGTGAATTGGTCAGTCTCTGGGTTACGATACACGGTGAATTGGTCAGACTCAGGGTTACGATACACGGTGAATTGGTCAGACTCAGGGTTACGATGCACACGGTGAATTGGTCAGTCTCAGGGTTCTGATACACACGGTGAATTGGTCAGTCTCACGGTTACGATCTACAGTGAATTGGTCAGTCTCTGGGTTACGATACACAGTGAACTGGTCGGTCTCACAGTTTCGATGCACATGGTGAATTGGACAGTCGCACGGTTACGATGCGCGGTGAATTGCTCACTTTTGATATTTGCACAATTTTTTAAAATTACCTTTTTTTTACTGCATTTTGAGTCTGAGCTTCTTTAATTTCTTTGTTTGTGAGTTTTTTCTGTGGTTAAAGTAAAAATAATTAATACAGAAAGAAAAGTAAAAAAAAGAGATCTGACGTGACCTTGGGAGCCGGCCTTCTACAACATCAGCTGAAGAACAGTCTGCAATGTTCACCCACCTGCCTCTCCCGGGGGTGGTACGGAGCTCGCTCCAATCTCCTCAGATCTTCACGCTGTTGGTGATATGTCTGAAATCTCTGCTGCCTCTTACGTTTCATCCATTGTCGAATTTCCTTCTGTTCCTGCTCGCTTCTCATTGGAGGCTTCGTTTTTCTGCACATTGAAGAAACAAAACAAAATGTTTCCGGAACAAGGAGAATCAGGACGTGGAAAAACACAATTATATGTAGATAGCGAGTAAAACTGACTCTGCGCTGTCCCCATCAAACACTTCCAGGACAGGTACAGCACGGGGTTAGATACAGAGTAAAGCTCCCTCTACACTGTCCCCATCAAACACTCCCAGGACAGGTACAGCATGGGGTTAGATGCAGAGTAACGCTCCCTCTACACTGTCCCCATCAAACACTCCCAGGACAGGTACCGCACGGGGTTAGATACAGAGTAAAGCTCCCTCTACACTGTCCCCATCAAACACTCCCAGGACAGGTACAGCACGGGGTTAGATGCAGAGTAACGCTCCCTCTACACTGTCCCCATCAAACACTCCCAGGACAGGTACAGCACAGGGTTAGATACAGAGTAAAGCTCCCTCCACACTGTCCCCATCAAACACTCCCAGGACAGGTACAGCACTGGGTTAGATACAGAGTAAAGCTCCCTCTACACTGTCCCCATCAAACACTCCCAGGACAGGTACAGCACGGGGTTAGATACAGAGTAAAGCTCCCTCTACACTGTCCCCATCAAACACTCCCAGGACAGGTACAGCACGGGGTTAGATACAGAGTAAAGCTCCCTCTACACTGTCCCCATCAAACACTTCCAGGACAGGTACAGCACAGGGTTAGATACAGAGTAAAGCTCCCTCTACACTGTCCCCATCAAACACTCCCAGGACAGGTACAGCACGGGGTTAGATACAGAGTAAAGCTCCCTCTACACTGTCCCCATCAAACACTCCCAGGACAGGTACAGCACGGGGTTAGATACAGAGTAAAGCTCCCTCTACACTGTCCCCATCAAACACTACCAGGACAGGTACAGCACGGGGTTAGATACAGAGTAAAGCTCCCTCTACACTGACCCCATCAAACACTCCCAGGACAGGTACAGCACAGGGTTAGATACAGAGTAAAGCTCCCTCCACACTGTCCCCATCAAACACTCCCAGGACAGGTACAGCACGGGGTTAGATACAGAGTAAAGCTCCCTCTACACTGTCCCCATCAAACACTTCCAGGACAGGTACAGCACAGGGTTAGATACAGAGTAAAGCTCCCTCTACACTGTCCCCATCAAACACTTCCAGGACAGGTACAGCACAGGGTTAGATACAGAGTAAAGCTCCCACTACACTGCCCCATCAAACATTCCCAGGACAGGTACAGCACAGGGTTAGATACAGAGCAAAGCTCCCTCTACACTGTCCCCATCAAACACTCCCAGGACAGGGACAGCACGGGGTTAGATACAGAGTAAAGCTCCCTCTACACTGTCCCCATCAAACACTCCCAGGACAGGTACAGCACGGGGTTAGATACAGAGTAAAACACCCTCTACACTGTCCCCATCAAACACTCCCAGGACAGGCACAGCACGGGGTTAGATACAGAGTAAAGCTCCCTCTGCGCTGTCCCCATCAAACACTCCCAGGACAGGTACAGCACGGGGTTAGATACAGAGTAAAGCTCCCTCTGCGCTGTCCCCATCAAACACTCCCAGGACAGGGACAGCACGGGGTTAGATACAGAGTAAAGCTCCCTCCACACTGTCCCCATCAAACTCTACCAGGACAGGTACACCACGGGGTTAGATACAGAGTAAAGCTCCCTCTACACTGTCCCCATCAAACACTCCAAGGACAGGTACAGCATAGGGTTAGGCACAGAGTAAAGCTCCCTCTACACTTTCCCCATCAAACACTCCCAGGACAGGTACAGCACGGGGTTAGAGACAGAGTAAAGCTCCCTCGACACTGTCCCCATCAAACACTCCCAGGACAGGTACAGCACGGGGTTAGATACAGAGTAAAGCTCCCACTACACTGCCCCATCAAACACTCCCAGGACAGGTGCAGCACGGGGTTAGATACAGAGTAAAGCTCCCTCTACACTGTCCCCATCAAACACTCCCAGGACAGGTACAGCACGGGGTTAGATACAGAGTAAAGCTCCTTCTACACTGTCCCCATCAAACACTCCCAGGACAGGTACAGCACGGGGTTAGATACAGAGTAAAGCTCTCTCTACACTGTCCCCATCAAACACTCCCAGGACAGGTACAGCACGGGGTTAGATACAGAGTAAAGCTCCCTCTACACTGTCCCCATCAAACACTCCAAGGACAGGTACAGCATAGGGTTAGACACAGAGTAAAGCTCCCTCTACACTTTCCCCATCAAACACTCCCAGGACAGGTACAGCACGGGGTTAGAGACAGAGTAAAGCTCCCTCGACACTGTCCCCATCAAACACTCCCAGGACAGGTACAGCATGGGGTTAGATACAGAGTAAAGATCCCTCTACATTGACCCCATCAAACACTCCCAGGACAGGTACAGCACGGGGTTAGATACAGAGTAAAGCTCCCTCTACACTGTCCCCATCAAACACTCCCAGGACAGGTACAGCACGGGGTTAGATACAGAGTAAAGCTCCCTCTACACTGTCCCCATCAAACACTCCCAGGACAGGTACAGCATAGGGTTAGACACAGAGTAAAGCTCCCTCTACACTTTCCCCATCAAACACTCCCAGCACAGGTACAGCACGAGGTTAGATACAGAGTAAAGCTCCCTCTGCACTGTCCCCATCAAACACTCCCAGGACAGGGACAGCACGGGGTTAGATCCAGAATAAAGCCCCCTCTGCACTGTCCCCATCAAACACTCCCAGGACAGGTACAGCACGGGGTTAGATACAGAGTAAAGCTCCCTCTACACTGTCCCCATCAAACACTCCCAGGACAGGGACAGCACGGGGTTAGATACAGATTAAAGCTCCCTCTACACTGTCCCCATCAAACACTCCCAGGACAGGTACAGCACGGGGTTAGATCCAGAATAAAGCTCCCTCTGCACTGTCCCCATCAAACACTCCCAGGAAAGGGACAGCACGGGGTTAGATACAGAGTAAAGCTCCCTCTGCACTGTCCCCATCAAACACTCCCAGGACAGGTACAGCGCGGGGTTAGATACAGAGTAAAGCTCCCTCTACACTGTCCCCATCCTACACTCCCGGACAGGTACAGCACTGGGTTAGATACAGAGTAAAGCTCCCTCTACACTGTCCCCATCAAACATTCCCAGGTCAGGTTGAGGTGGTGGAAATACAGCACTTCCTGAAGAAATTGAGTTATTTGTTTAAGTGCATTTCTCTGTGTCTCTGAGACTGACGTTTTGCAGAGAGGAAGATTTGGAAGCAGCATTTTTGGCAGTTTTTACCTGGAGAGTTTCTGGATTTGTTCGTCAGACAGACCCAAGCCTTTCATGGACAATTTTCCCTCATTATACAAGTCAGCAACAATGTCACTGACCCCACTCATTCCACTGAGGTGAAGGCGATCATCTGTGGAGCTGGAAACATACATAATCACAGACATCAGCATCCAGAGCATGAACAATGCTGACCACAGGCCCGACGCTGACCACAGGCCCGACGCTGACCACAGGTGACCCAATGCTGATCACAGGCCCGACGCTGACCACAGGCCCGACTCTGACCACAGGTGACTCGACGCTGACCACAGGCCCGACGCTGACCACAGGCCCGACGCTGACCACAGGCCCGACCATCACCACAGGCCCGACGCTGACCACAGGCCTGACGCTGACCACAGGTCCGACGCTGACCACAGGCCCAATGCTGACCACAGGCCTGACGCTGATCACAGGCCCGACGCTGACCATAAGCCCGATGCTGACCATAGGCCCGATGCTGATCACAGACCCGACGCTGACCACAGGCCTGACGCTGACCACAGGCCCGACACTGACCATAGATGGCCTGATGCTGACCACAGGCCTGACGCTGACCACAGGCCCGACACTGACCATAGGTGGCCTGATGCTGACCACAGGCCTGGAGCTGATCACAGGCCCGACGCTGACCAGAGGCCCGACGCTGACCACAGGCCCGACGCTGACCACAGGCCTAACGCTGATAACAGGCCCGACGCTGACCATAGGCCCGATGCTGACCATAGGCCCGACGCTGATCACAGGCCTGACGCTGACCACAGGCCCGACGCTGACCACAGGTGGCCTGATGCTGACCACAGGCCTGAAGCTGATCACAGGCCCGACGCTGACCATAGGCCCGACGCTGACCATAGGCCTGACGCTGCCACAGGCCCGAAGCTGACCACAGGCTAGATACTGACTACAGACATCTGTCAGTCTGGGATATACACACTGACCCCTGTCAGTCTGGTATATACACACTGACCCCTGTCAGTCTGGGATATACACACTGACCTCTGTCAGTCTGGGATATACACACTGACCCCTGTCAGTCTGGTATATACACACTGACCCCTGTCAGTCTGGGATATACACACTGACCCCTGTCAGTCTGGGATATACACACTGACCTCTGTCAGTCTGGGATATACACACTGACCCCTGTCAGTCTGGTATATACACACTGACCCCTGTCAGTCTGGGATATACACACTGACCCCTGTCAGTCTGGGATATACACACTGACCCCTGTCAGTCTGGGATATACACACTGACCCCCGTCAGTCTGGGATATACACACTGACGCCTGTCAGCCTGGGATATACACACTGACCCCCGTCAGTCTGGGATATACACACTGACCCCTGTCAGTCTGGGATATACACACTGACGCCTGTCAGCCTGGGATATACACACTGACCCCCGTCAGTCTGGGATATACACACTGACCCCCGTCAGTCTGGGATATACACACTGACCCCCGTCAGTCTGGGATATACACACTGACGCCTGTCAGTCTGGGATATACACACTGACCCCCGTCAGTCTGGGATATACACACTGGCCCCTGTCAGTCTGGGATATACACACTGACCCCCGTCAGTCTGGGATATACACACTGGCCCGTCAGTCTGGGATATACACACTGACCCCTGTCAGTCTGGGATATACACACTGACCCCCGTCAGTCTGGGATATACACACTGACCCCCGTCAGTCTGGGATATACACACTGACCCCCGTCAGTCTGGGGTATACACACTGACCCCCGTCAGTCTGGGATATACACACTGACCCCTGTCAGTCTGGGATATACACACTGACCCCTGTCAGTCTGGGATATACACACTGGCCCCTGTCAGTCTTGGATATACACACTGACCCCTGTCAGTCTGGGATATACACACTGACCCCTGTCAGTCTGGGATATACACACTGACCCCCGTCAGTCTGGGATATACACACTGACCCCTGTCAGTCTGGGATATACACACTGACCCCTGTCAGTCTGGGATATACACACTGACCCCTGTCAGTCTGGGATATACACACTGACCCCTGTCAGTCTGGGATATACACACTGACCCCTGTCAGTCTGGGATATACACACTGACGCCTGTCAGTCTGGGATATACACACTGACCCCTGTCAGTCTGGGATATACACACTGACCCCTGTCAGTCTGGGATATACACACTGACCCCTGTCAGTCTGGGATATACACACTGGCCCCTGTCAGTCTGGGATATACACACTGACCCCTGTCAGTCTGGGATATACACACTGACCCCTGTCAGTCTGGGACATACACACTGACCCCTGTCAGTCTGGGACATACACACTGACCCCTGTCAGTCTGGGATATACACACAGACCCGTGTCAGTCTGGGATATACACACAGACCCCTGTCAGTCTGGGATATACACACTGACCCCCGTCAGTCTGGGATATACACACTGACCCCTGTCAGTCTGGGATATACACACTGACCCCTGTCAGTCTGGGATATACACGCTGACCCCTGTCAGTCTGGGATATACACGCTGACCCCAGTCAGTCTGGGATATACACGCTGGCCCCTGTCAGTCTGGGATATACACACTGACCCCCGTCAGTCTGGGATATACACACTGACCCCTGTCAGTCTGGGATATACACACTGACCCCCGTCAGTCTGGGATATACACACTGACCCCTGTCAGTCTGGGATATACACACTGACCCCTGTCAGTCTGGGATATACACACTGACCCCTGTCAGTCTGGGATATACACACTGACCCCTGTCAGTCTGGGATATACACACTGGCCCCTGTCAGTCTGGGATATACACACTGACCCCCGTCAGTCTGGGATATACACACTGACCCCTGTCAGTCTGGGATATACACACTGACCCCCGTCAGTCTGGGATATACACACTGACCCCTGTCAGTCTGGGATATACACACTGACCCCTGTCAGTCTGGGATATACACACTGACCCCTGTCAGTCTGGGATATACACACTGACCCCTGTCAGTCTGGGATATACACACTGACCCCTGTCAGTCTGGGATATACACACTGACCCCTGTCAGTCTGGGATATACACACTGACCCCCGTCAGTCTGGGATATACACACTGACCCCCGTCAGTCTGGGATATACACACTGACCCCTGTCAGTCTGGGATATACACACTGACCCCTGTCAGTCTGGGAGAAGCAGAGATATCGGATGTTACACTAACCTGGCTGTTTCTCTGCTCAGCTGGTGACGATCTGGGAAAAAATGTACAAAAATATGAGAACCATGGCAAGAATGCTCCTGTTTCTATCTGACAGCGTCTCGTCTAAAGCAGAACAGATTCCTTGGGTCAGATCTAAGTCTCTGTCTGGGGTTAACCTTTCCTTCACTGTGCATTGATTTGATTTTGATTTGATTTTAATGTCACATGTACCGAAGTACAGTGAAAAGTATTTTCTGCGGCCGAGGGAACATACACAGTACGTACACAGCCGACAAAAAGAATAATTAACAGAGAACATTGACAAATGGTACATCGACAAACAGTGATTGGTTACAGTGCGGAACAAGGGGCCAAACAAAGCAAATACATGAGCAAGAGCAGCATAGGGCGGCGTGAATAGTGTTCTTACAGGGAACAGATCAGTCCGAGGGGGAGTCGTTGAGGAGTCTTGTAGCTGTGGGGAAGAAGCTGTTCCTGTGTCTGGATGTGCGGGTC